>NW_010311791.1:0-1706 GCF_000700745.2 Antrostomus carolinensis
TTGAACTTCATTCCATTGGAGTCAGCCCAATCATGCACACTGATGCCTTCAGAGTGGTATCTAGCTGACTAATTCAGAACTTCTTGGCCTACACAAATACTGCAGGAAAAGAGTTATAACTTGGGATTTTCCCTGTCCCCCATACCTGTGCTAACTGAAATGCCTTAGTATAGGAGTAGGACAACCTGCAAAGAAAAGTCCAGCAGCCAAATAATGAAGAACTACAAGGGGAAGCTTAGTGGTGACAGCCAGGAGCATGAATTTTTTGCATCCTGAATTTGCTCATTTGTGATGGCAAGCTTCTGTAGTGTAAGCCTAAATTGCAATAAGTCTTATGTGTCTCATCTCCTTTGCCCACACACTGGACTAGCTGGATCCACACCCATTCAATCAGTTCTTCAGTGACAGCACATTTACATATGTCTTTGTGTGTTTGAACATTTATCTGTGCATATACATGTGTCTATTCTGCCTAAAACAATGTAGAAGCTCTGGCATTGCTTTTATTGTCCTGGAAGCAGACAAGTAGACCTGACTAGTATTCAGCCAGCTGTGTACTGGTTTGGACACATCAGTATTACTGTAATCTCCATGTGAAGGCCCCAGAAGTGATGAATGAAAGTGCTCAGCCTTGGCTTCTGAGGTGCTCAAACTCTCTAGGGAATCAATACTAATCATTTCCATCTATGCCTCTAATTGAAATGGTACACAGGTCTTTGGAGACCCTTCTGGATGGTTTTGTTTGTTTGTTTGTTTGTTTTTTTCCCTTTTATTCCATTTTAATTTTGTTAGGTTTCACTAGAGGTTGGCCTTAATGTTAAAGCTGTCTGAAAAGCAAGCATTTTTCCCATAGAAAACTGCTTCCTTACTGGAGCTCTTTCTGGGCTGTTATCTTAGTTGGTTAGGAGTCTCTTAAAAGTTCTGTATGGGTTTTCCAGGCTGACTTCTCACATTTTCTTAGCAGAGAGGCTGGACTGTATCTGTAGCATGGTGTTCTTTAATTCCATCTGGTGCCACTTCATGTTAACAACTTTAATTCATGTAACTCCCTAACACTAATCCGTAAACATTAATTCCTTTAACTTTCTACTGAACTTTTTTATTCAGCCCTACCTTCCAGCCTGGTTTACACACATGCTTGGGAAAAAGAAGAAGAAAAAAAAAAAAAAAAAAAAAGGGCCTTTTCAGTGTTCTTTATCTGGCCTTTGCATTAAAGCTACTAAATTTTCTTATCAGTACTTTTTCCCATCATGACATGCAGATCTTACCAACTCAGTCTGCAGGAACATGTCAGTTTTATTGGTATGTTTGACAGAGACCAGGCTGGTTTCCAACTGAAATCCATTTGTTTTCCCTCCAGCATGCTTGCTTACCTCCCCAGGCTCCCGCTCTGTGTGGCTTCCTCCAAAGAGGTGTTTCCCTGCCTATTTGGGTATGGATTGTGCATTCCCTTTCAAAATTGACAGCAGAATTTCCTGTCTTTCCCACTACACTGGGGAGGATGGACTTTTCTTCCCATTTTCCTGACAAATTCTTGAGGAGCAGAAAATACTCCTTGCCTTTGAAGCAGTTTCTAACTAAATGCAGGAAGGAATCTGTGAAGCTGATGTGAGTTCATGCAGTCAAAATTTACAGGAGGACACCTCACTTGGTCATAAGCCAAAAATTTTGCATGTGTTTTCATTTTAAATATTTAAATATAATCT
>NW_010311791.1:1721-37855 GCF_000700745.2 Antrostomus carolinensis
CATTCCTGTATTCCTCTGAATGGTTATTTCAGACACTTAAGAAGAGTTTGTGAATTCCTTTCTTGGATCGGACATGGTAAAGCAGTGGTGTTTGAGCAGGCTGCAGCACAGTGTGATCTAAGGGATTCCTCAACACTGCTGACAGACAAGGACTCCAGTTCTTTTTCTTCTCTACTGGGTTTTCTTGCTTATTTTCTTGTTTGTCTTATGTGCTTGTTTGGTATTTTATTACTCTATTTTAATGCTGACAGGAAGAAAATAAACAGGGAAGAGTAGGACTGGTGTAAGTGATGTGTTTGAACTGCCCACTGGGTAAGATTTATGGTCTGCTAAGGACAGCTTTTTGGAAACTCCTCTCTTGACAGTTTTCTTGGCCTCCTTAGCTGTCTGAAGACACTTCACTTTCTCTGTTTGGAAAGTGCATTCCTCATTATGTTCTCTGTAAGAGTGGAAGTGATGAAGTCACTTAGTCTCTCTTCCCTCTTTCCCCCCACCCCACACTGCTGTCTATGTCCCTCAGTGCAGATTCAGCAATAGTACTGAGCACTTCACTGCAGAACATTTTCCTTCTGCAAGATACAGAAAAAAGGGCTACTTGGGCGTACATATGTTGAGGAACAAAATATAGCAAATGCACTGAATGGAGTGGCTTTTCTACATTTGCCTTACTCTATCTGGAGACCATGTCTGTAAAGACAGAACTCTGTGGTGTGTGAGAGAGCAGAAAAAGTCACTCTGGAAAAGAGAAAAACTGTTGTAAAAGACTGTTGTGCATATGGTAGGATTTTGATTGCTCATCAATATAGATTACTGTCTGCACATGAGTAGTGCATTGATGCCTGGCTTGAAATAGAGAAGTTCTGTAGAGACAAAGGAAAAGGTGAGGTGTTACCCTCAGGGAATTTTAGGTGTGACAAAGTAGGGCAATAATTTTAAGTCCTAGCCCATAGGATTGGCCACTGAGGAGCTTAGGAACTACACAGTTTCTGACCATAATTCATGACCCCTTGTCATTGTCCAGTCTTTTCCTGTGAAAGTTTGACCTGTAAGAAGAAATTCAACTTTGAGGGAGAAATTTCAGTAAACTCTACTGAAATCACTCAGCAGCATTCCACTGACTTCCCTGAGATCAGCCCTTTGCACATGGAACTGGTTTGATTTGGTTTGGGTTTTTTTGCCTGCTACGGGCAGATTGAAAAAGTGGCCTGAACCAGTTTATGTCTGTATCTGAATTTAGTCAGTCTTTTGAATCCAATTTAGAAGATGAAGATCAAAGGAAGAGAAGTTTTTTTAAAAAATGTTCTCTTTCAGGCCACATCTTTCCTATTATTTTCCCAATTTCACACATTCATTAAAAGGGAAAATGTACTGCATACAGAAAATACACCAACCCCTCCAAGTGAGAACATATAGCGATTTCATTCAGAAACATTCTTTTTAAGGCACAGAGTCTATAAAAACCACACCAAGAGAACACTGTACTCTGCGGTCATTTGTTAGTAAAGTTGACAGGAAATCAAAACTGAAAGGATTCTTCTGTAACTGCCAACTAGCCATAATGGAAGCCAGGGGAAATATATTTATCTGTTTACTTGACTAAGAAGAAAGAAACCAAAACATATTTTCCTCCAATAGTAGAGGAGGATTAGACTGTTACTAGTCACTTGTGTGCTAAACTTCCCTCCAGGCCTTTCTTAATGTTTTGTCTTACATTCAAAACAAATAAAATATCAGCTCTTAGGAAAAGAAAATATCTCATATAGCATCGAAACTAAAAAGATCTTTAAGTATCTAACATTTCAACTTTACTGTCTTAAGGATATTGTTTAGTACATCAGATATTTAAGAACTATGTTTTTGTAGATGATTTTTGCACAATAAAGATTGCATGCCTGTAATGTCACAAAACTGCAGCTGCAAAGATAGCCCATTTAGAGGTGTGACTCACTAGGCTTTGTTTTCCATCCAAAATTATTTTTTATTGCTTTGAAATAAGTAGCATGAACAAGAATGGATCTGATTACAGGTGATTCTGTCACCTTACCTAGCATGTATTGTAATAGATGTATAGGATGGAGGCTACTATTGATGTGATATCCAATATGCTCTCTGTAGTCAGGATCTCTGTAAGAAACAGTTAAGTGATGCTGTGAAGAATAAAAATAATCTGAAATATTGCAAGGCCAGGCTCCGCAGTGGATTTTGTCTTTGTTGCATTGCTTTGATGATATAGAGCTGTCATAAATTTATTTGATTGCTGTATTTACAACAGTTTTCTGCTGCCATGTAGCAGTCAAAATCAACTGGTAAATCTTTTCAAAGATATTTCATTTGATTAATTCTTCTGTCTGGGCAGAGGCAGTACAGTCTCTCAAACCATGAAAATAAATTAAAAAAAAATAAAAATAAGATGTATCTCCTAGAGACTGCTAGCTGCATAAAGCTTTCGTAGCTGGAAGAGGGCAAGAATCAAAAGTGAATATTTTTTCTAACAGGATATCTTTGATGTGACTCAACATAACTGCTTTTGGAAATGTTACACAAGAGAAAGCGGTCAGTTTATAGTGGACAAGATAGCTGAACCAGATAATTAATGCATTAAGATTTGTCAGATTTAAAAATTCCACAGCAGGAACCATCATACTCGTAGCAAGAGATGAATCTGTACATGCTATCATCATACTGGTTTTTATGCTTTTCAAACTCTATTATATACAAGTGTTGAGAAAATCTAATGCATAGGCTTTGTGATGTTATTCCTAAATATTGAATATAACCATATAAATTCACCCAGTATAGGTAGACTATGCACCTTTTGACATATTTAGCACCGTAATATCAACATTAATAGATTCTGCTGTAATCACTTAGGTCTTCGTTTGGGACCATAATTTAACATATGTTTAATTTCAAGCATAAATGTAAGTCCCATTGACAAATCCATTCCTTTGAAGATACAAACAATCCTGTGAAATTTCGAAAGCATTGTGACTTTGGCTGAACGTGGGTAAGGATTCAAGGGATGGATGGGATTTTTTTAAACAGTACCTAAGCCAGGAACACTATAAACATAAAAAAAGCTTCCAAAACTGACATAAAAAATGTTAATGGCTCCCTTTCATTCCTCTTCTCTTTTTAAAATAACAGTTTAAAATTACTTTCAAAGGCTCAACCACTCCAACTATATGGGAGAAGACACATTCAAATTTACTTGTGCTTTAACTACAGTTTGGGTAACTCCTGTGAAAATAGATGTGGTATTGTGGTTTAGTCTTCAGAGCCTTATTAGATGCTTTATTATATGTCTTTGTGTTCTTGAAAGGTAATGCAGAGAACATTTTAATATGGTTGCATTTTAATGGCATTCCGTCCAATTACTTGAGTCTATGGGGAACACCTATAACTGGCTTGTGCTCTGGAGCTGAATTTAGAGTGTATATCTCTGCAGCATCTATATTACTTGTCTAGACACATCTCTTAGGATTCAGAATTACAAATGACAGATTGTATAGCAGGCCTGACATTTCTTTGATAGAATATTGAGATATATTTATAACATGATGATAACTGTATTTGATACGTGCTTCATCTAAGATCAGAATAAAGCCTAAAACATTCACATGTGGAAGGGTCAAAACCTCTTAATGATTACATTAAATAATCATAGTCCATAGTCCATAGACTAAAGGAGTAGCAAAAGCCCCAGATCTTGGCTTTCCAAACTTTTTTCTATAACTTAAAGTCTGGTCCATCCTTGGAAGGAATTCTAAAAATTAAAAAAAACCCAAAAAACAAACAACTTGAAAAGCACACTTGAAAACTGTACTACAAATACGTAATTCACATGAATTATTTGATCAAGTCAATTGAATTATATTCAAGAAATTATGCTAAGTCTTTTGGAGAAGCTCAATTACACAGCTCTACAAACAAGACAATTGCTTTGAGATTGGCATGGAAGATTTGTGGATTAAAAACAAATGTTGATGACAAGAGAAGATTCACATGGAAGAACTTCAGGACATTCTCCTCCCTACAGGACGAATAGGTTCTTAAATAATACTTTGCTATCAACATATGTATCAATTGTTTATTACCATTAAACTTTTTTTTTTTTTTTAAGTGACAATACAGATTATGAAACTAGAATTTATTGGAGTTGTATTCAGTCCTTGTCTCTGCCTCTGGCTCTTCAAAATTCATTTTATCTTTGATTGTCTGTCGAGACCCTGAGTGCACTCATGGGCCCTAATGTCCCTGCCCATCTCCAGGGCTCTCCCTGCCCTACCCACAGCCCAGGACCCCATCCCAACCCCTGGGGCTGTCAGGCCCTGCCCCAGTGAGGCTGTAGGACACCATCTCTGGCCCATCCCAGTGTCAGCCAGTCCCCATAGCCAAGGAGATGTCTGATGCCGGCGGCTGGGCCTACCCTGGCTGCCCCCAGTTTGTGCTGCCCTGGCTCTGAGGGACAGACCGTGGCTGACGTGCCCTACCCAATGTGCCTTGCCCCACCATCCCAGACACTCCTGGCCCAAGGAACCACAGGCCCTCCCAGCACCACGATAACATTGATAACATTTATTCTTCATTTTTAGATAATTAGAATAGTTTTTATTTTTTCTTTTTTCTTTTTCTTTTTTTTTTTTTTTGGCCAGCTTAATGGAAGAAGTACAAGATTAAGATGAACTTTTCTGATTCTCCTTCCTGTTGTGGTCAAGGTTTTGTGCCTGCGAAAAGGATTATCATCATGGGCTACTTTGTTTGATATGAAAAATCCTCCGCATCTTTCCCCCATTCAGTAATTTAGTTCTCCAAATTTCCTTTTTTTCTACTAAATATCATTAATCTCTAATGGACAGACTTTGTTTCAAAAAGGAAATCAAGACTGCTCATCAGAAAATGTGGGAAAAAAAATTGTTTATTGCTTCCTAAATACAAAGTTTCATTTTAGAAATGTCCCTCTTCTAATAAATATCTTTAATCTTAATTAAAAAAAAAATTCATTTAATTCTAATAAAAACGTTTCTTTCTTTGGGTTTGAGTGTTGTCTTCAATGATACAACTTTATTACAACCCTATTATGTTTAACATTTCAAAATGCTCTACCAAATGTTATTGCTTTCTTCTAAATCCTCATGAGACCATAGAAAGGTAATTAACAGATATTACCTTCATTTTATAAAAGACATTGGTGAATCTGTGCTTCCAAGATATTTAAGTTTTTACTTATTTCTAGCTACTTACAGCAACAATTTTGAATAGTACATGAAAAAAACATGAGAAAACTCGTGTAAAAACACAACAAACTCTACCTTTGAGGTTTGGGGTTGGTTGTTTTTTTTTTTTTGGTCTGTATTTCTCGAAGAATATTTTTAATATTTGGGAATTATTGAATAGTTGTGATTTTTTTTTTTTTGCATTTAACTGTAACAAACTGTGTATCACAGTTGTTGGTATAAATATACGGGGGAAAAACAATAAACCTACATTTCTTCTAGCTCATTTATCATCAGACATGAAGATAATAATCTTAAACATCTTTCAGAGTAAAGGAAATGTGCTACCACTGTTTTTTTATTTCTTTTTCCTCTTTGAAAGTGACTACAACTCTACCTATTCAGTATTAATGTTATACATTATGATAGATATTTTGGGATCCTGAAGGTTTTTAATTTCAAAACAGGCCTTTTTCACACAAGGCTTTTGAGAATAATTAAAGTATTGTTGAATTAACTAAACACAATAATTGCTGTATCCACCTCAAAATTAAATGCACACATTTTGTACAGCAGCTATGTACAAAAGTTTGGTACACAAAGTATCCAAGTTGAACTGAAAGTGTAAGGGAAATTCTAAAGAGATAGATTGCAACTAACATTGAAAGTTGGCAAAGACATTACACAGTTTAACACAAGCTGTTCCTCTCTAATATCATAGTGACAGTTTCATATAAATGACATTTTGTGAGAAATAAAATGACAAATACATCATTAAAATTAGAGACAGATTGCTAAATGGATTAGATTGCAAGTATCCTGGTTTTTTCTCTTTTTCCACATGCATATTTAATCTTGCTGAAAATTTCTATGCCAATGTTATTCAGATTGCCAGATCTTCAAATGAGTTTTAAAATTCATTCAGTTTTACCATGCAACAGCTCTCCAAGGACTTGAAATTCAGCACTGACTTTTTAATATCCTTGAACAAACCACCCCAAACTCTTTTCTGCAAACACTTAGATGTATGAAGTGCCAGACACATGTAGGGCCTTGTAGATGTATAAAGTAATTGCAGAACAATGAAATCTTTCAAAAATAAAATCTTCTTTAAGATTAGAGCATCAAAAGCTGTTGGTATAAAACTTGGTCTCAGAGTATGTAAATGACTAATACATCTGAGGTTTCAGAAAATGAACCAGTCAAACCACATTCACACAGACAAATAGTATACAAGACACAAGCAAGAAAACCAAATAAAATAGGCTTTTGTCATAAAAGAGGCTAAAAGGCTGGCAAAACATATTTTTTATAAAAACTAATCACATAGCTATCTAGAAGGATTTCTAAAGTTACACATGAAGAGAGGTACGCAGAAGTTTCATAACAGGCTGTCAGAAATCTATAGTATAAAAATAGAATACCCTTTTGAGTTTTGGGCCAATTAAGTTTAGGCCAATTAAGAATTGAGTTTATTTAGTTTAAGAAATAATATAAAATACAGAATAATTTAGGGGTAGTTTTCTTATTATCCTATTTCAATCCTCCAAGAGTCTATTGATTTTAGGGTATATTTTCATACATTATTGGATTGCAGACTTCAGTGACTTGTGGCTATGGTACACATATAACCCATGCAAATACAATAAACAATATGTTGTTCTGTTAACAGAGAAAGTCTTATTTACTATAGATGTGTCTCCCTTAAATATCTTCCTATGTGGTAATACCAAAACAACAGGAAATATTAATGTGAGTGGTCCCGGGTTTTGCATGTGTTGAAATATAACTGTTTTGTAGACTCCTATCCTTCTTTTAAAGTGGATTTGTTCAGAGTTTTCAAAAGTTGTTAGAAAAGGATAGACCAGGAGACACCTGAACAGTGGGGGTTTGACCATAAGCCAGCAACGTGCCATCACAGCAAAGCAGACCAGCCTTCTGTGCTCCAGCCTTCTGTGCTGGAGAACCACAAGCATGTTTAAATTCTTGGAGCATCTTACATATAAGGAGTAGCTGAGGGAGTTGGAACTGTTCAGTCTGGGGAACATAAGGGTCAGGGGATAGCTTATCAGTAAGTGTAATACCTCATGAAAGAATGTAAAGAAGATGGAAGCAGACTTTTATCAGTAGTATCTAGTAACAGGGTAAGAGGCAATATGTACAAACTGAAATATAGGAAACTACATCTGAAGAAAAAAACCCCACATTTTTAATGTCAGGGTGCTTGAACACTGGCACAGATTGCTCAGAGATATTGTAGAGTCTCCATCCTTGGAGATACTTAAAAGTCACCTGGTTAGGGTTCTGAACAACCAGCTGTAGGTGACCCTGCTTTGAGAGGAGGAGCTGGACATGATAACCTCCAAAGATCCCTTCCAATCTCAACTATTCTGTGATTATGTAATCTTCTTCCCTTAGAAAACTCATCTGAACACACATATATAAAATGTACAAAATATCTATACATCTGGTTCTTCACTGTCATGAAACTTACTTGCTTACTGGAGGCTATTCATATATCCTACAAAACCCACCATTTGTAGAATGTACAGAGACATTTGAATGGATAAAACTTGTCGGAAACCTCTAGATTGATTAGAAGTGCGTTTATCTGTCAACGATTTGTTAATCAAAATCCTCTTTTATGATAACATTAAAATATCTTTTACTAGGGAAACTAATGGGCATCTTATCAGGCAACCTTCTTTACAGTGTTTCAGTGGAAACAAGCGGGGACTTATTTTTAGAATTATTGAACACAAGAAAAAGGAAAGAAACTTTTTTTTTTTTTTTACTTGTTCTCTGGCAAAACTTTACTTTAGACTGTGGAATTTATATATTCTCATTATAGTGGTAGCCTTTAGGAGTAATCTTAACTCACTGTGAAACTGTTTCTGTCTTTGATGAATTTGCAAGCTATTAAAAAGGAAGTGAAGATTCCATCAAGTTGACCATAAGGAAATATGTACATCTTATACAAACCAGAGCTACTTAGTTGCTAGGTAGATTCCACTTTTTGGTAACAGACTGTAGAAATGAGTAGTTGTCAGACTTGTGCAAGGCATAGTGTTTGTAATCAGCTTCAGGATTGCATAGATATTGGATCTAGCTGTACAAAACTGTATTTATGCCAAGGCACAAGTGAAAGAAACTGCACTGAAAGCGGTTACAGGGCCTGATCATGTAAGGTGCTGAATGCCTCTGGTGAAGGACTGAGGGCCCTTGGCTTCAACTAAAGCAAAGAACTATGCGGGATGAGGTCCTCAGTCTGTAAAATAATCTTCTGATTAAGCATGTGCTATTTTCTTCTCTTCTGAAATGAGTGTGTGCACATTAACATCTGTAAATGTCAGACAAGTGATCTGCTGTATTGAGCAGTTTCAGTTTAAATCTGTCTAATGCATGCCTTGTCTTAGTAAAGATACAGATGCTTTCTGTGGTCCTATAAAAATGTGCATTTTAATGGTGAATGGGAGAGTTTATAGTCCCAATTACTCTTGTCTCCTTTGAAGCAGGAAAACTGGCAACACCTTATCTAGACTTTAGCAGGTTGAGATAAACCTTGATAGCAAAAAGTATCTGGATTGTCAGAGCTTTTAGCTACAGTAAACTACTTAAACTAAAAGCAGCTGTTAGTCAAAAAAGAACAATACCCATTCATTTGTAAGATGTTCTGTAGTGTCTGGGACAGTATTTAATGAGCTTTTTCTTCAGATGAGACTATTGTAAAAAATCTAAGTTACACACACAGACACTCACATGCAGAAACATGCTCACACAGTGATATAAAACATGTAGCGTTTGAAGAAATCTTGTTTGGCTAACACATAGTAGTCATTTAGAAGAAATGATCTGTGAAGATCACTGTGTTCAGAAAACTAGTTTAGTTCCAACAAAATAGGAGTGAGATTACACTCATTTTTATGAAAATGTTATCATTGTTTCTATAGATCTATTATTCCCATGGGATGTCTGGAACAGTAAAATTATCCTTACTGAGAAGTACTATTTTATCAGCTCCTTTGTTATTCTTAAACATATCAAAATTATGCGGACAGTGCAGACTTCTATCATGTCTTCTGAATCATTACCAATGTATTCCATTGTATTACATAAGACAATGATTCTTACTCCCTCTGGGTTTTGTACTATGTTTCTACTAAGTTTCTATAAAGTTTTCTAGTGTAAATTTAAGTCTGTGTTTTAATTAACATAGTAAACAGGGAAAGTTACTAATTCAATTTGTAGTATATCTTCAGTGTTCTCACTTTTTTTTTGTAAAACACTCTTCAGCAGTTTTAAAATTCTGCGTGGACCTGTTTGGACGAGAAAGAAGCCTCCTGTATTTGTAAAGGATTTCCTCTAGATATCTGAAATTGTCTATATTATGAACATTTTATCTCTAGTTTCCCAAACCAGTCTTCTGGAAATATGAATAACTAAACCTACAATACTAAAGCTTTAGCTGGTAAACACAAAAGCAGCAACAGTCCACCTGATTTCCAAGGGGTAAAAAATTACACCAGTTAAAATCTTCCCTTCTGAATACAAGAGTCTCAGTTCTGCTTGATTTTTCTGTGTTTTCTGTGCATAACCAAGTTCAGTACTCAAATTTCAATCAACTTTGTTTGGCTTACAGCATATTTTCCCTTGAAAATCAGTTTGGACGCTCATGAAAATCAGCACCTGTTCAGGCTGTACTTCCTACAGCCAACCTTGATACTTGACTTTGTAATGACAAGGTAACGTCGGTACTCTTTTCTGAGATTTCTGTATTAGTTCATTATTAGCTGCAAAACAGGAGTGGGGATCTAGTGA
Source organism: Antrostomus carolinensis (assembly GCF_000700745.2). Lineage (NCBI taxonomy): Eukaryota > Metazoa > Chordata > Aves > Caprimulgiformes > Caprimulgidae > Antrostomus > Antrostomus carolinensis. Next base: position 11,756 of record NW_010311791.1, read on the forward strand.
GAAAGGTTAGGCTAACAAAGGAGAGCTTCAGGAAATTTTGGGTTATTGTAAAGTAATCTCCCTGCAATTTATCCACACACATCTGCCAAAGGGTCACCATAACAACGCAGTAGTGAAGAAGCACAATTTTCCTTCTGATTAATGTCTGTGAAGGCATCAGTGCCCAGATGAAATTTGAATCTCTGTATTAAATTTTGAAACTGTACCTTAAATAAATAATTCCTTCTAACAGAGAGGAATTTGTAGCCCATGGAAAGCTGAGGCTTAACCTTACCTTTTTCCTCATATTTTGGTATAAAATCAGACTTGCCTAGTTGGTTTCCAGAGATATTTTCTTATTTTCATACGCGTATTCTTATTCTTGCCATGGCTTATGCTGGGACTTGGCAGGTTGATCTACAGTTGTGAACTTCCCTTCCAGACAAGGACTGACCTTGAACCTCTCATGTATACCAAAGATCTGAGTTCCTTGTTTCAGGATTTCCTATTTCATGCTATAATATGATGGTGTCTAGTCTATGTAGTTTAGGCACTGGTTCATTTCCAGTTTGAAGTGCCTGGCCCCACAAAGGGAAAGAAAGAATATTTGAACTTCTCTAATGTAGCTTCCTGTGTTCCTTGAACAGTTTTGAAAAGAAATAAGCACTTCTGATATCTGCAGATGGAATTTCAGGTTACTGCTCTGTGGCATGTATAGGCAATTTGGGTACCAACAGAGAATAATCCAGTCTAAAGTACATGTCTATCTTTTTCCATTGAGAATACAGTGAAATAACAGGAAATGTTTATCTCCTCCATTCACTTGGGATGCATCCTACTAATTATCTCTGTGCAGAAGTGGAAATTTCCAAATCTGCAAAATGAAGACTTTGCATCTGCAGGACCCTAGGTTCTGCTCAGGATAAAATCCAATAGCCCGATAGTGTGTTTTTCTCCCTAAGGCCATGGTCTGCTGACCTGAATCAATATGCAGACACTGACCCAGACAAGTCAACGAGCATATGAAAGTTACCTAATCTACATGCAGCTATCTATGCACTATCAAAGTTCTCTCCAGTTATGACAACATAAAATTTTCAGGTTTTCAGCTGTTTTTGCTTGTCCTATATTTCCAGCGCTAGATAGCATTATGGTGTTTATGTGGGAGAGGGAACAAAACTGCTTCTTCTATCCTTCCTCATCAGTAACTTGCTGCTGGTTGGTACAGCAATTACAGTTAGGTGTGAATGATGAGTGCAGGTGCATCGAATCATACTATAGAGCAAAATAGAGCTTTCTGGATTTTATACTTTCTATAACTCAACCAGATTATTTATTCCACCTTGTGCCACAGTTCTCCATCTGCCAGTGAAGTAAAAACCTCCTTATATATCAAAATTGCCAAGAGAGTGAAACCCAATTTTTAAAATGTGGGTAAAAAGTGTAAGTAGAAAATGAGAGAAAAGTCAGAAAAACTTGCTACTTCTAACACAAATATGGATTAAAATACTGTGTTATAAAACTTTGTTTTCAATTATTGTATTGCTATAATGCCAGATATTCTGATCCTGCCAGAGCCAATCAGATTTGATGAGAATTTTAACTTGTCTTGGAGCCAGGAAATAGGTGTAAATATCAGAACTTGTTAGATTTTCCTGAACTGTATTGAGATTGAGGTTTATTTCATGCCATGTATAATTAGACAGTTATTATAATTATTCTAATTTATTTCCCAACAAGCCTTTCACATTGCATCCTTTTAAGACAAGAACTGAAATCTCCCATGCCTCAAGGCAGGTCAAAAAAAATTCCTCATGTCATATCTATCTAGAGGACAATCAAAATTTGTATCTGTCTTCCAATAACAGCCAACACCTGATGCCTCAAAGGATGACAAGATTTCAGCAGAACATAAAATGCTTGTGCATGACATCAGTACATGAGAAAGGAAGAAACTGTGTTTTTTAAAAGGTCATTTAAAACAACAATAATTCATTCATTTCTAAACTGGTTTGTCAGCTGAGTCCATCTTGAAATGTCTTTCAGATATGTCCTTATGAAATATTATTCCACAGAACTGACTGACTGGATTGAATTATTACAGTGTAAATTATTTCATTAAAGTTGAAAGCTTTTTCTATCTGGCAACCTAGCGTACATAGCCTGATTTCTAGAAGGATTTTTGATAGGTTTGAGTTGATTGGGTTTGAGCATTTAATTCAGTTGTACACAGCAGGGTACAACATCTACAGACAGAATCAGAAGTCTGAGGCTAGTGGATCAAAAGAACAATAAAAATATTGTTTTCCTAATAAAGTCAGATAAGCTGAGGGAAGGCATATATGTTGGGAAAGGAGAAGTAATTTATGCTGTTTGTACTGCAAATTCTTGTGTTTGCTGTTCATGTGTCTCTACTGAAGGGACAGAAGATGGGACCCCAAAGCGATTTCTGCACTGCTTTCATTCTGAGAACACAGATCCACTGAAATTTAGATATCATGAACTAACATCAGTGGTTCAGGGAAAGGTTGTCTAGCACAGAAAAGTAGATGCAACTGCAGCTAAACATTGTTTCATGTTTGGTATTGTCATAGAAAAATGTGTAAAAGTAGGGCTGGATCAAAAGTGGAAAGAGGAATACACATACCATCTAGTGTTACACAGATTTGGGGTAGTGGGACAAACTTTACTAATGAGTTAGTGCATTCTCTCTTACCAGTAGAGTACGACACGACATACTGATAGGCACTGTGGGGCTACGTGTGCTCTCTGGAATATTGTCTCCCCTGTTGTGCTGACTCTGGTCCACCAACACAATAAACAAAAAGCTCATTCCTGTCTTATATCTGGGTCCTGCCATTGTCTTAACTTTCACTTCTTGAAGTTTGCTAAAAAGGCACAACCTGCCTTCAGATCACCTCCTGGTCATAGAAAATTTATTGCCAATATGTCTCACAGCTTCCACCTCCATTTAGGACACTCAAGCAACACCTTATCAAAGAAAGCATGAGGCCGAGACAATAATTTTGAATAACATATAATAAAATTAAAAAGTAGGGTACAATTAATCACAATTTAATAAGCATGAGATGTTCAGGACTGTGGAGTAGCAGACTAAGAGGAATCATGGAGGTTCCACCTTCAAGGGAGAATACACCACTTCAAATGATATTGCATAGTTAGAAAAACAGCTGTACTCAGTTGGATGGCTAAATGTATCTTCAGAAATTAGAAACAAAGTTATGCAAACCAGGACTGGTAAAGTTATTGCAGCAGTTTATATCTTGTATAAACAAATTCTTGCTCTTTTGTCCCAGTGTTCCTCCCCGAGTATCAGATCATGATATGAACTTTATTCAATGAAGATTCACAGTGACTCCATGAGAAAAATGAATGACCTGCTGAGTCATTTGTCATTAACTCTAGATGCAAGAGCTGATTTGGAAGAAAAATCCTGATTCCATGGTCTTTATTTAAAATCCATTATTTTTTATGGAATACCTTATAATGTGGACTTAAAAAATTAAGGACAAATAAATCTTTGTATATTTTAATTTCTCCTCCTTTTTTTGCCACTGTAAGTCTTCTCATAGAGCTGTTAAAAGGTGAGATAGAACTGCTCTCAATGGCAACTGAGGTAAGAGAACATCTGCCCCAAAACATGTACTTTCTATACACAAATCTGTACTTTTTTTTCAAATGGTACTAACGTAACATTGTCAACTCCATTACAGTAGCTTGCTTTTGTCATGCAAATTCTTATTAGACTTACATTACATTTTACATTTTTCACACTTGTTTCCGCAGCCTTCAGGGTAAAATACCCTCATCTACTTCTTGGCTTACTCTTATTTCATTTTATGAAAATTAGACTAGCTTGAATAAAAACTTGAAGAAAAGAAGAAATATGTGTTCTCTCTCTCCTTCTTTTTGCCCTCTCTCCAAGGAGCTCACTACTTAGCACATTTGCTACTTAGTCCTAGTAATGTGAAGGAAGGAGTTCAAGCTGGATCATGTGACAGTGGAATAAAAGGCTGAATCCTCCATCATCTGAGTGATCAAATAGAAAAAAAAAATGTGTAGAAGAAAGGCAGCACTTAATCCAACATTACATCTGTGAGGATTTGCATGTACTCTTAAATTACTGGTCAAGAGATGTCAGAGATTGGAAATCTCCTGCTTTGTCAGTCCAAAAGGCGTCAAGTATGAGATAGGCACTAAGCTAATTTACAATATTCTACTCAAAATGAGCACAAGCCCTAGAGCAGTATTCTAGGGAACTTCACGAGGAAAATTCAGAAACTGAAAGATTTTTAGGAGCTTATGTGGAAAACGACTAGTTTATACTAGACCCCTGTATTTAATCTGGTTAAAACTAAGTGAGATGAACTCAAACCACCAGCAATTTTAAGTGGGAGTTGAATTTATATGCTAGTCCATTTTGTGAGTCGGGTCAAAGTGCCTGTTATGACTAAGGAAGTTATTTGAGACTTTCTAGGGGCTAGATCACTGGAGAGTTACTCAAATGTCTGAATCCTCACATTCTCGTCTAGCTGATGTCAAAGGCACTTCTGAGAAAGGTCAAAAACTTGACTAATTCTTTTCAGCTTATAAGTTCCACACCACTTCCATATTATCATAGTAGTACAAGAGGAAGATTCCTCATTAGTTAAATGGGCTGTCTTCGATTAAAGGTTAGTTGTGGAAGGGAGGTCCATCATCAGCTAATTTGTTTGTCTGCCTGGCAGGCTATTATTTTGCTGTGGAAAAACCTTAAACCCACAGTATAATGGCATTACTGTCTGGTATTCGTAATTCTAGCCTCACAGCCCTCTTTCTTCAAAATTCATCTGCTCATTATTTGCTGAAGCCAACGTTATTTTTCTGCAAGATGCAACAATAAGTAAACAACATATGTTATTGATTCAAAGAATTAACAAAAGAGTGGGTTTTTTCGTGCTCAAAAATCCTGTCTGTTGAGGATGTGTAATATATTTCTGCTTTTGCTAATTTCTCCTGCTTCTAAGTGTTTGCATTCAGAAGCTGAAAAGGACTTAGATGTTAATTACACATGTGCTTTGAGTCATTAATTTATCCTTCTAAATATATCTTATATACACTCAAACAAATTCCTTTCTTTTTCTTAATCTATCAGTCATTGTACAAACAGCACAAGTACAAACATTTGTCTTGATTTTTAGGAAACTGTTGTATATGGCTGGGTAAGTTGAAGTTCCTGTTTTCTGCACTGGAGAATGATTTCATCCCCGGATTAGTGACACTATGTTTAGTATACATGAATTAAATATGCTCTAAAGGCAGCTAGCAGCTTGAGCCTGCTTTTACTGACATTGTTTTTAGTGGTGCAGAATTGTTACTCAAATGTCATTGGATTCCAGGCATATTGTAAATGTGATAGTGGAAACAAACTTTTGCATTGTTCCCAAACTTATTTTGAAGATCCTACCATTAAAATCAGTAAAGAATATTTAGCTAAAAAAAAAAGCTGGAAAAATCAGTTTGATTTTTTTTTGTAACCCTTTTCAGTCAGCAAAAGTAAAGATGTACCTTTAATGAAAGCTCAGCCCTTTCCATTAACCTTACCCACCCACTCAGTTTACAGAAAAGCCTCTGACTCATATTTTTACTCATAATCTCCAACTCTAATTTCATCTAAATTGTTCTTTGACTTAAAAAAAAAAAAATATTATTGTGTATATGTTTCTCTAAATTTCAACTCACAGGAGTATTTATGTACAAAATTATAGTTAAATATCAGCAAATATAATTTGTAAAATAGTAATCCAGACAGGATATGGAGACATGTAAGACTTAGCTGGCCAATCAAAAAGTGTGAGAAATGTGTATCGAGTCACATTAATATTCAGACTCAGAAGTTGGCAAACAATCAAAATCTGAAAAAGAACTTAATAAAAAATGAGATACTTTATGGTTCAAAAATAAAATTTGAAGAATAATAAAATATCTCATTTAGAAAAATTAGCGTATGCCCTGGCTTTTCACAAGCATTTTGCTAAAATCTTACTGAATATGAAACTTCTTTTCTCAATGCTCACTGTTGTGCTTATCACTGGTGAAATATTCTCTTGGCTTTATGGAGAGTGTATTGTTGTCTTCAGCTAGCACTAGAAATCCTTCTATGGCAAAACATATCCTTCCAGATATATTTACAACATTTAGTTTAGAACATTCTCTATTCAAGATGTACTGCATAAATTCAGACCTGTGTAATACAACATACAATTAATGATATTTAATGATACTTAGTACTCTGTGCCTATGTGAACAGAATAGTAGTAGTAGGAGGTGTTATATGTTTACTATTTATTCTTCAAAGTACTGATGGAGACACACATCTACATGCAGTACCCCTAAACTATGACAATGGATTGTGAAAATGATAAGAATAGAAAAAAAAAATTGTTGTCCCTTTATTTAGCTCTTATATTCTTTATTAGGCACTGATACACATTCTACATAGGACCTGTAAAATAAAAACAAAGGCATATATGATTAATTATAGGAAGTTTTCATGGAGTTGCAGTAAAAGTTCCAGAAGAAAACAAATAAATTGAGATAAAAAATAACACAACAAATTTATTTTTCAGTTATGCTGTGATTTTTAACTGATATTCCCTAGTAAGAGCATTTTAAAATGTAAATTTAAATTAAAATATAAAATTTTAGTATTGCTCTAGGATAAACATAAACATATAATCTTCAAAAGCATATTTTTAGTCTATAAATTAATAACAAATGCTTGGTTGTAATGGTGCTAGCCCACAGAAAATCACAAAATGGGAATATTTTCTCATATGTCCAATTTAATAAACTATTCTACATTTTCACAGTACGTTTACACATGATGTACATACTAAGTATTATTCATTTAAATTACACAGTCATCAGGCAGAAACTTTTTTTTTTTTTGTTATATATGTATAGTCTCTGTGGACACTGTGTATTTAAACTATGCATACTTATTGTACAGAATTCTGTCCATTGTTTGTATTATAATGTAGTCTGCATTTCATTGTCTTCATCTACTCAATTATTTCTAATCTTTTTTGACATTTTGTCCATGAAGACCTGTCTGAAATCAGGCATCTGCTTCTGATTAGAATCAGTTGTGATTTACACATATCAACTTCTAATCTTGCTTTAGTCACTGGACCTTCGTGTGGTCACTAGTCCCTCCTGGCTGAATGATTTCTAATTTGATTATCGTGCATTAGTCACCATCTACCAGATGTAGACATGAAAAATTTCCCAGTAGGTTTATAAAGTCATTTATGACAGGAAGCAATTTTTCAGTGCATTCATCACTTCTGTCTCTATCACGCCATTTCTTTCAACAAAGAGTTTTTGAAACGTAATACCAAAAAAGGTGAAATCATACATCTCCATCTATAATTGTAATGATGATGCCTCCAAGTTTTTGATATATCCTAAGCTCACCTGCATTGCTCATTGAAAAGTTAGTCTTTTATTTTCTAAATCATTGATGCTAACTTCTGTATACTTCTGGTTTTACTTGTAATTATGAGTCAAAATTATATTTTAGAATACGTTAAATTTCAGTGGTTATTCACAAAGTCATGGATTATTTATTCTTAGTGGCATGTGATTAGTTGCCAGTTATACTGTGCTAACCACATTATATTAGTACTATATTCATTGCTAGTCACATTTCATCTCTTTTCTACTATTGGGCTAAAACTAAAGATAGACAAAAAACAAATTAGTAAATTGGTGTCCTCACTGAGATGGACAACTTCCTGTAAGGGAACATCTTTATTAGAGCAGCTATTATAGTTTGAATAAATACAGTTTCCAGCACAGTAACCTTTCTTCAGGTCTGAAATGGTGCAATCCTAAAACCCAGAAAGAGATTGCTCCAAGGTTTACTAAACACATAATCAATAGATCTTTGGGGAGAAAAGATAGCAACTGTGAAACAAAGATGAGGGAAGACATGTTTGCTGGAGAAGTGCTAAGTTTCCTATACTATATGGGAGAGAAAAAAGGGAGGCAGGTGATTTACTGTCTGGTGGCACATGGAAGAGAGAAATATTACGTGTCATGATATTCATGTGAAATACTAATTTTCCAAATAGTTACAAGAGGTAAAACCAAGCATAATATAAAATTTGACAAATACAGGAAATCATGGGATGCAATGAAAGCTGAAATATGTGGAAGAAAAAGTGTGTTTATGTTCAGTCTTCAGCAGGTTTTAGTCAGCATATGTTTTCTCTTTTCATCCTCACAAGCGAAAAATCCACGTAAAAATGTTATGGGTACCACCACTGCATTCAATGGCAAACAACTGTGAGAATCTTCGTAGTTTCCCAGCAAGATGACATGGGATTTGATAGCTTCAAATGAGTTACTCAGAGTGAAACTTCTCCTTCAGGAATTACTCTGTACCTACCTAGCAAGTGGTAGAGGGACTATTGACATCCCATAGCTTTAAGGTATCCCATATTGGAACCCATACCGAAGATCAGGAGAAAGAATGCAGTTAATTTAGTATGAATAATCAAAAAAACCTTATTTTTAACAAAAAAAAAAAATGAACCAAAAATTTAGAAATTCAGCCTGTCCCTGGAAGTAATAGTTAGACAAATATTTCTACCTTACCTACCTGTACAGATGGTTGTCCTACTTTGTACCAAATGGGTTGCATAAAGCATCCCAAAGCAGGGAACCAAATGAATTCCTAAAGCACATATGATTTGTGCAGATTATGCTTACAAAGTTAAATTTTATCCAAAAAGGACCAGTGAGTGCATGTGTGTGCTTTTAAAAATGTAATAAACCTAATGTTTTAAAAAATAAGTAAAGTTTTATCATTGAAGTGTAAGCCCAAGATATCTAGCTAAAAGTGCTGGAAATAACTGTATGTTCATGTCAAAAATATAAAATAGTAAAACTGTGGATCTTTCAAAGAAACGTAAAGTGAACATCATAATAGAAATGGACACTTTTACTGTCTTCCAACTATTCACACATACAGCCTTGCAATTAGGACAGTGAGTATTGAAGCACTGCTGTATATACATTAAATATAAGACAGTAAGTTTGCCTTGACTGACTTTTGTTTAAACTCAGTTTCACTAGAAATTATTTTAGTTATTTAATTTTACAGTAAAATACAATTATGTATGAGCTGGTTTGTGTGGTAGGGTTTTTTTTTTTTGTTTGGTTTATTTCTGAAGAAGACCACAAATAGAATCATAGAATAGTTTGGTTGGAAAAGACCATTATGATCATCTAGTCCCACTGTAATAGAATTGCCTTTACTTCTGTTACTATATAGTGCTTGTTTTAACTTAAATGGGAGCTTTACATATAGATTAGGATCCCTCCAACAATCCATTCTTATTTCTTTGCACTGAAGTGTGTGGATAATGATTGGCCCATTCATAGAAGAACCCCCTAGAAGCTGTTCAACTACTTCAAAAGACAAAAGAACATTTGATGACCTAATAAGGCCTATATAATTTACTCAAGACTAAGTCTTGAATTGAATTAAATGAATATTTTAGAAAAATATTCACATTGACTTTTCATCCAAGAAGGACATAATGTACCTTACAGCCAGGACATTTCAAATTACAGGCCTGGAACCTTGTCAGGCGTTCGAGACTTCTTTTTCTCATGTCAGGAAAGTTAGTTCACCTGTTTTTTCTGGAATACTTTATTCTCTGGTGTGTATCTAAGGAATTACACTAAAGAAGGCTGATCTGAAAGCAATCATTGTGCAGATTTTGTTGAATGTCAAGACAAAATTAGGTTTTATGAAATTGAGAATGGAGTATGATTAAGGGGGAGTGAAAGAAAGATAGAGGAGGTAGAATCAGTAATAGCATTCCTGTTTCCTGGAAGACATTAAACTTTGCCCAAAGAAAATTTGTTAATATACACACTTTTGAAAAATCTTTTCCTTTTGTTAAAACAATGAAGTACTAAGGAAAAATATATCCATAAAAGAATTCCTAAGCACTTCAACATTACTTTTTGTGGGGATGGAGTCAATTTGAGGGGACTAAACTGAATGTTAAACACATAGCTTACTCCCCAGACCTATTTTTTATTATTTTTAATTTGGTAAAGAGATGTCACTGTGTAGCTATGGCAAAGGAAATTAATTGTATTTTGCTGGACCTTGTGGTAAGCTTTAGTTCTTCCATGTTTTTTATACCCAATGACAGGGAATACCCTAAGCAGTATTAGTTACAACATTCACTGTATATGTTTGGTCTTGAATTCCACAGCTTATTTTGATATAAGTTAATCAAACATTGCCTACAGTAGGGAGATGTGTGCATCTTTTTCTTTCAGGGTTACGTTGGTAAAAGCATGAGATAGCCTGCTCTTGGAAGGCTTTTCTGTTTATTCTTATAGTCAGCACTAGCTCATATTTCTGTTTGTTTCTCTATGGACCACTTTGAGTAAAGCAGATATGTATTTACTCTGTGATCTACAGCAATTTCCTTAGTTGAGAGCAGGCTGAATCTAAGCTGAAATTTGACATGTGGTTTATTTTAATGGGAAATTTCTTTTGTTTCATCATCGTATTTGTCATCTCAAAGTAACTGCATGTTGTACTTATATATATCCTCTCCCTTGTGTGGGATTTCCGATGTGATGGGGAAAAAATAGTAGTGTCATGAAATCTGAGTACTGAAAGGGAAAACCTTTTCTCAATCTGCAACTGTTTGAAACACAAAGTAATAGCATCCCAGCAACAAGACAGGCAGACTATTATCAAAGCATACCTTTTATTTTACTTTGACATAGTAGAGGCAGAATGTCTCTCACCAAAGCTCCCTCATCAAAAAAAAAAAAAAAAAAAAAAAAAGTTATGCCAGCATTTTCAAACGTAGGTCCTTTTAATCTGTTTTGAAGCACCTAGAGAATCTCACCCACTTTGGGCTTAAATTTTTATCTTGAAAACCTCAGTAAAGGCTTACTGTATGGAATCTGAAAATTAGGACATTTTTGTGTAGATAAATGTTTTTCACCAAAGTTTGAAGTTATAACCATACATGAAGGAATTCAAAACATTACCTGGTTTATTGGTGACAGATTTTGGGAAATGGCTTCAGGGGCCTAAAAGACATTCTCTAGGCCCTGGAACCTAGACATATGTAAATTGGCCAATTGGTGTGAATACTCAGTCTGTAAGAGTGACTTAATGACTTACTGTTTTTTTTATTAATTAGAAAACTCCTCCTGAAAATGCTAGTGACAGATGAGGCTCTGCTTGCCTGTGAAGTGAGTATGAAGAGACTGGATGCCTCTCTCACTTTCTTTGACAGCAATACCATGACATAAGTATTGATCTGTTAGTGAAGAAAGTTGACATTTTCTAAAATACTGATCAGTTATTCACCAGTTCCCTGTTGAAGCTGGAATTAGAAAACTCCTCCTGAAAATGCTAGTGATGAGCTACGACATGTTACAATGCAGAAGTAATCTCTATTTGGCTGATCACTTTTGTCAATAGAGGGAGAATGCCTTCCTGTACTCTTGTGCAAGAGGAGCGCAGTGATGATGTGCCTGGACCAAGCAGGAAAAGATGGGGCTGATGGCGTACCTAACAGATTGAAACCAACAGAGAAAACATGGCCATCTATTATCTACAGGGATCATGGTCTTAAATTACTTGGTAATGTTGTAGCATAATTAAACCACATTATTGCATTTTGTCTCTTTTTTCCACTATACTCAAGTGAAGTCTGTTTGGTATCCTTTGAATGCGTTTAGTTTCCATATTTTAAACAATACTGCTGATCGGGATATTGTACTGATCTCCCTTGTTCTTTAAATGAACCAAATATATTCAGGTTAATGTCTTTTATCTTATTCTTATGTGTTTCGTAGTACATTTGCTGTTTTCTACTCCTGAGCTGGTCTTATTGAATCATTTTTGTAGAATGATCTGTATACAGATACTATATAATGTCTGGAATAGAACACAGTGCATATGATGAAAAAAATTGTTGAACACTACAGTTTCTGCTTAGAGAGTTGGGTCTTCTCTACAAAATATTAAAAAATCTTCATTGTCCTTTCAGTTAAATTCCTTAAAACCTGTAACTATTTTTTTCTCTTCAATAACATTCCTCTTCAGTTCAATGACAAGGAAAGGGGTTAACAGATTAATAATATTCAATGTTTTATTCATATTATTCAAACATAAGGGGCTAGAAAAGATGGGTTAAAATAAAATTAAGACTGAAATTTTCACATGTGGCAATGTGTTATGCATTTAAAAAATACTACATCTTGATACTGTTGGCCAGTTCAAGTTTTAACAATCATCAGAAATTATTTCAACTTTTTTATAACTTAGTGTTCATAATTTCCCTCTCTGTTTCTAGATATCTTTTCATCTTTCTTCTCACCTAATTTTTTCTTCCTCTTTTTTCTTTTTTTTTTTTTTTTTTTTTAATTTTAATAAAGCCAAGGGAATCTAAAACTATTCTACCATCTAGATCTGTCCTCTGCATTTGCTATGATGGAATTAAGATACCTAATTTAAAAATCTAGGTGGTCAAGAGAAAGGGACATATACTTCCAGAGGGAGAAATATGATCCTGGTTGGGCTGATTTGACCTAAAATGAATGCCAGTTTTTCTGAATGGGTATAATCCAAGGGTCTAAGATAAATGAGGATGTGCATGTGCAAGATATTGGTCCAAATAAATTAAATCAGATTAAGATAGTCACTAAAGATTGAACACAGTTAATGCAACTCAGGAATTGTGCTCAGGGTAATGAGAACTTGCTGGAAACTGTAACAAAAGTTAAGAACGTAAAAAGATCTGATTTTAGTCAGACTTAAAATTCATCTGTGCCCCCTGGGAAACTGCCCTCAGGGACAAGGCAGCAGAACAGAGCTGACAGATCTTTAAGGACACTTTCCATAGAGCACAACAGCTCTCTATTCTCAAGTGTAAAAAATCAGGCAAGGATTAAGTTGAGACCTATTGGTCAAACTAAAGGGCAAGAAGGAAATTAATAGGGAGTGGAAGCAGGGGTAGGTATCCTGGGAAGAGGATAGGAACCCTACCCAGTTGTTTAGGGATGGAGTAAGGAAGATCATGGTATGGATGGAGCTGAACTTGACAAAGGATGCAAAAAATAATAAAAAAGGATTCTACAGGTATGTTTTTTGGTCATCTCTGATTGGAGCTTTCTCAAACTGAACATTGCACAGCATCATCAGATTTATTACATTTTGATGGATCTACCAATCCTTAAATTTTTTAATGTGTTTTAGAACCCATCTATGCTTCTGACAATAGAAGTAATCTGTGACAGTGAGTTCCACAATGTAATGAGGTGTTGTGTGAAAAAGTACTCCTTTTACTTCCTTCAAGCCTGATAATTCTGCTTGGTGTTTTTTCATCCCCATGTTATAAAATACAGTGAATGATTATTCCCCAGTCACATTCCCCAGCCCATTCGTGATTTTACAACCTATCAAATCACTCTCAGTTCCTTCTTTTTCTGAGAAAAGTTCTAGTCTATTTAAAATCTTCTCATATGGAAAGCATTCCTTACCTCTCATCATCTTTGTCACAACTCTCTATACCTTTTACGTTTTACTATATTTATTTGGAGAGGGGGGTGGTAAGGAATACTTTACATAAGACAGAAGGCTTGTGTTTGTCCCACATTTCTGAAGTGGTACAAGGCTTTTTATTCTGTCTTTACTAGCATCCTATTTTCCTCTGGTTGCTAATGATCATTTAACTGGTGATTCTAGAGAAATAATAATGATCCAAAGATCCTTTCCCTCATTGAGAGCAGTTTATTTAAAGTCTATAATGAAATATGAGTAACTATTTTAACTTTTAACTATTTTTTTAACAATACTTAGTTTTCATTTGACATTTTAAATATCTAATGATCCAGTGTCATATGATATCTTCAAGTCTCTAAAGTCAGTTTCCAGTGTGACTGCCTTGAAAATATGTATATCAACAAAGTTTTGTGTTCCTCTTCACGCCAGGTCATTTATGTTTAGTCACATGCATTGAAGTGCAGATCTTCATGGGTTACCACTAGTAACATTTCACATTACTTGTTCTCATTATTTGTTTCACAGCTTTTAACTGACCATTAATCTGGGAGGGAACCTGTCCGGTTAGGTTAAGAACTTGGATGAGAAACTTTCTGAAAATTCTTTTGAAAATCCAGGTATAGTGTATTAGGTAGCTCACCTGTAATCCAGTTTCTCTCAAATGGTCTGTAGTGAAGCACGATTTCTGCCAACAAAATTCATGTTGAGTATTCCCTATTTCGTCATATTTATTCATGTGTTCTGCTATGCAGCTCAGTTGCTTGGTCCAGGACAAAAAAAAGCTTACTAGTGTGTTGTTTCATGGATTTCTCCTGACAGTTTCTTTGAAAGCACACCTTTTTGTTCAATACATTCAGTCTTTCAGCATCCAAGCTGATACGAGCAATTCTGATAATCTCAAACATAATTTTATTTTTAATTTCAAGGGAAAAGTATTTTTATTTCTTCACGTTAGCAATGATAAAAAACTCGTCAGAAGTCTAAAACTCTTCTAAGCACACTTCAGGTTGAGTTATTTCCTTGGCTTTGTCTGCCATAAGGAAAAGCTCAGTGTCAAGACTTACCTACGTTCCTCTATAGTGAACACCAATGCAAATAATTCACTTAGTATTTCTGTTATGACTGCATCTTGTTGGAGAAATTCTTTTATACTTTTTACATCATCTATCAGCCCTGAAGAAAAACTGACATGCTTCCTGCTTTTGATATGTTTAAATAAATTTTATTCGTAGGTTTTATCCCTCATGCAATTATTCAACAGTGATTTTTGGCCTATCCTATTCCAGAATAACAGAATTTATGCTTAATTCCACTTCTCTCACTTGAAAGCATTTTCCACTTCTTGAAGAATTTCCACTTCTGTTTCCATTACCACGTTATTCTTCTGTGAAGAATTTTTAGAGATTTTTTAAGGTCTCTTTGGGTAGGTGGTACATGCTTACTCTGAATCTTTGTTACAGTGTTTCAAAACAATTTCCTCGCCACCTGTAAGCAGTTTGCAGAGTGTGCAGGAGGCAGACATCTGTTAATAACATATCTCAGGAAAAAAGAAATTTTGTATTACAAATGTCTATATGTTTCATGGTATTTGAGAACAGTATTCACAGCTTGGAAAACTCATTAAACTATCCTTTTCAAAACAAGTCAAGACAAACATTAGTGGTTGAACTCAATGATCTTAAGGGTCTTTTCCAACCTAATGGTTTCTATGAATTTATGATTCAAAAAGTCATTAGCAAAGCAACAGTTGAAGCATTTTTTCAGGTCATATGAAAAGTTAATTCAGTGTTTTTCCTACTTCTGAAAGGTTCAACATCTTATTTTCTATTTTTTAAGGAAATCTTCAATAATTTATCAAATGTGAAGAAAGGAATATGATTCCCACTCTGGACATCAGCCAAGGTTTGCAAATTTTAATTCCTTCTTCGGGGCTGTTTATGCTTGTTATACAAGGAAGGCTCATGTAAAACACAGAAACAACAGTGGGAACAGAGACTCTTCTCAGGTGAACAGTGTGATCACAGACTGGGAGAAGTGTCTTTGCTCCAAGTCCAGACAGAGGTTATTGCAAAAGCTCCACCAGCAGGAGCAGGCAACATCTGAAGAGTATGGTAGTTGTGGCCCTCTTCTTGAAAGAGGAAAATGTGTAGTACAGTTCACTTCTAAGGAGCTTTGAATTCAAATTTCTTGCCTCTGAGTATATGATCTGGCACCAAGACATATCAAGAAAAGAACATAACTCCTTCTTTTCTGACAGCTGTCCTTCTGAATGAATGCCCATGACATTTGTGTTTACAGAAATCAGCTCTTCTGAATAGAATTACATGTTTTCTGAGTCTAAGAAATGATACTTTAAGGATACAAGCTTTTACAACAGTTATGAGAAATGTTTCACATAATGTCTTTTATATCAATTGTCACTTAAAGCTATAAATAAAAATATGTAATGAATATTTGTAGCATGGGGAATAGTTTTTCAGTTTGTAGGGATATTTGCAGTGTAGTGGAGAACATAACCTGGTTCTGAGTAACTCATCTTATTTTTATTAAATAAAATTAAATGTACTTTTACCATGAAGAAAACTACTACAATGCATTTTTCCTGTCCCGTGGCTTCAGACTAACATTCCTCAGCATGTTACTCATTTTCCCTGAATATCTTCTTCAAGATGAATCTAAATGAGGTCAAAACCTACTTTATGCAAAAGCTGCTTTTGACTCAATGATATTGTCTGAACTAGAAAAGTGAACAATATTTAAACAAGCTAGACAGGAAATATATTTCTTCTTTGTCAATAAATTATATAAGTTTTCCTATAATAATAATAAACCTTTATATTTTATTAGGGAAAAAAACCCACTAAACATAAGGAACATAATTGGGGGAGGAGTTGCATTGTTATTAAAACAAGATGATTTCACCTACTTAACTGTCATAAGCCAAAAAAATAAACATGTTCCAGTTTCTATTTTGTATGGCACATCATGATTACAGTACAAATTGGCTTCAAAAGTCTAAAGCAGTAGAGTCCTAAAATTAGTATGGGTAGCTGGAATGGAAAAATGCTAACTTTAATGATCTCTTGTTCCCTATGTGGGCCTACGCTTTCAGGAAGAACAATGAGTTCTACAAATTTCAAGTGTTAAGTTTATGATTTACTCTTCTTTTAAGATCCTTTCCACTCTACTATTTTACAACCAGTTATCTAGACCTTCCTGTAAAAAATGTTGAAGAAAGAATTAACATAAAAATTTAATTCTCAGAAATGTGTAGAGTTGCTGAAGGCTGAATCTCAATGAGTTTGGGGTTTTGTTTTGTTTTGTTTTGTTTTGTTTTGTTTTGTTTTAATTCGCTTGAATTTCAGGTAAAAGTCGGGGCTTGATTTAACTTAGCACTGCATTGCCTAAAATTCAGGTATGATAAACATGGGGGTGGTATTCACAATGTAGAGTTAGATCTCCACTGTGTATCCTTTGTACTCAGTTGGAGACAGGCTCTGAAGCCGACTTAACAGTATTAAGACATTTAATAGGAAATGACAAAGACAGCAATTTGTTTGACATTCTTGCATCAAAGTCTTTTGATGTACATGTCAAGGCTGCAGTTAAGAATGCCTATGAAACTATAGTTTAGTGCTTGAAACTCTCTTCTGGGCTTAGGTACCACATTTTTTGTTTTTCTTAAACATAGTTTTTAGTGGAGTGATTTTCTCCATTTCACATAATCCTCTGTGGGTCAGACCGTTCTCATCAGTCTCTCCATGCCCCATCTATTATCAGTAAAAGACAGTACTGTAATGAAGGCCTAGATGGGATCCTGAGGGCTGGTAACCTCCACTTCACACACTGAAGCTGGGTTCAAAAAGAAGGATGTTGGAATCAGAGAAAGTAGGAGGAAGTTTTACTCTCTAATTAGTGGTTAGGGAGAGGAATGACTGGTGTCTTTCTGGTACAAACTGTTTGAAAGGGAGCTGCCTGATATCTTCCCAGGATTTCTTATAAAGATACTACCCACTTGGCTCTGGAGAGAGACCTAGAATATGTATCTCAAACAAAGGGATGTAAAAGTCCTGTGTCTACAAGATCTTTGCTCAGTACACAAGCTTTCAGAACTATTGTTCGGAGGCACCTGACTTCATCCATTGGCTATTTTTGTTAAGTCTTGGTCAGCCTGCTAAGTGTGTAAGGCTGATTGAATCTTCTCTGAAGCTCCTGATCTTATCCTCCTGTCTCATTTAGGATTGTTACTGGAGCTTGGTCCCTGGTCTGGAATGCCTCTGAACAAGTCTTTCTCGAGTGGAAGGGTGAAAAAGAAGAGTGAGGAAAGAATGTATTTTTCACAAGTTGATGGGGACTCTACCATCAAACACCTACATCTGGAGAGGTGTCTTGAGATCTTTTTGGAAAGATTGAAAAAACAATATGCAGGACTCAGTTGTCTTCATTGTCTACTGTCATTTCCAGTTCTATGTGAATCCTACTCAGTCCATAGCTCTTGTTCCAAGGATACGTCAGTCCCATAGGTCCTGTGGCCTTGGATTTTCTGTGATGTTATAAGGTACTAGCAATGAATCCCACTGCACAGGCCTCCTTGTTGATTGTTGAATTCCTTCCAACAATCCCACACAACATGTCTGGAAGTAGAATTTGTTCCAAGTTTCAAAGATATAGATGTTACTTTACTAAAAATTTGCCTTTGTATTCAGAAGCCTGAGTTTTTATTTTCCTGATTGTAAAAGAAATTCAAATTTTAATCTCTTTGGTTTGTGCTGCCTTATGGTCAAAGTAATTTTAGAAAATCAGCAATAGCACAACTCTGTAAATGACAATTCAGGCTATGAACCAGCAAAAGACATTTCCTGTTGTTATGATGCATGGAAGGTGTTCACAAACTAATCTGGATTCACACTTTGAGAAACACCCACTAACCTTTTTCCATTTGAGCTCCTCGTAACTGTAGGCTCAGGCAGGGCTGTCAACTTTCTATTGTTGTGCATTGCATCAGAGGAGATTGCTGAAGGAACAGTTTATAGGGTAAATGTCTTTCTTATGCCAAACAGTTAATGCATTAACTGTTGACTTATGTTCTGAAGGCTGTAAGTTTATGTTCAAATATATGTTTTAAGTTATTGTGCTCTTTCATTTGCTTGTACCTTTAATCTTCTGTTTTTTGAGCCTGTTACATAATTGTAGATTTAATTTATCAGTTGTGCTGCCTGACCTTAAATCTTTACCACACAAAAAAAGGAACACTGTGAAAAGTCAGAGTACTTATACAAAACAATTTTCCCTGAAATCCCCTGTACATACAGTATGATTAATTTCACAGCTGTGAATCAGACCTGGCCTTGCTTAGGATACACAGTCTATAAACAATGCATGTATGCATTTATACATAATGAAACAAAAAAAGTAGCACAGAGTTTAGTTGGCTAAGAACAAGTATTGCATCAGTCTAATATATGAAAGTCCCCAGAGACAGCATGAGTCTCCCAGCTTTGCAAGATGACAATTTGATGCTCTAGTAGTTTTTGTTGGTTTTGTTGGGTTTTTTTTATTGATGCTATAATACTAGGCAGATGTTTAATTTAAATGTAGTCCATAGTACTGAAAGCATGTGTCTTTGTAATTTTAACTATTAACAGGATGCAATAGATATGTTGGATTTTAATCAGGAAGCTTTGGTTTCAAGCATTATGCTATTTCACAAAATAATATATAGAATAAGAACATAAGTTTTTTAAAGTTATCTCAGTCCATTCTCTTTATTTTATTGAAAGAGGTGATAAGAATGGGAGTAGGCTTGTGGCATAATTTTTTATAAAGATTCAGAAATGGGAAAAAAAAAGACTGCCAAAAAGTTATATTTCAGAATTTTTTTCATTAAGAGTTCTGAATAAAAATAAATCTTAGAAATCCAAAATGATAGAAAACATCTATGGACTGAAGTACGTAAACCATGAAATTTTTACACCTGTTCTTACCTTAGTTACTTAAAACTATATCCAAATTGATAACAGGTTCATTAATGAAGAGAAAAATGGTCATTTGTCCATGAGTGAATTGGGATCAGACTTTAAAAATTGCTTTGATACCAAATTTAGGTTCTAGGTAAAATTTACAGGTACAAGTTTAATGTTAGAAACAACAGTTCTATTGTTTTTGAACTTAAGTGTTTATCACATATTGGATATTTTGATTTTCTGTCCCCATATGCTGCAAATGCCACATATTCGACTATTGTGCTTTCACAGAGCTGCCTCTATGCCCATGCACCTATCCCAAGATTAAATCCTGCTGGGATTTGGAAAATAAGACCCAACTCATAGCCTAAGTTGGCTACCCAATGGCACTGCTTACCTATGCCTGTGCAGAGGTCTCATCCCAAATAACTCTCTAGATTCCATTAACTGAACCTTTACCTCATTCACATGTTGGTATTTAAATCTAGATACCTTTGTGAGATGGATTTCAGCCTCCTATTTCCTCTGCCTGTCTGCTCCAGTGACTGTCATGTATCACATATACTAATAACATGGTTTGTTTACATTAAAACAACATTTTTCACATCTACTTCTTTTTTAGGGAACAGATATTTTAAACTATTGAGTGAAACATATATGATGTTTCTCTACCACCAATCCTAAGGTGAATCAAAAGGGCATTAGTAAACTGACAGAAGTAGAAGTGGCCAGTCCATATTAATTCAGTGGGCCAGTGACAGAGCCAGGAAGAACACCTAAGTCTCTAGAATCCTCAGCAAGGTCTGATGGATACAACAAGTCACCTTGTAAGGGCTTCAGTCACTTTGAGTGTCTTCAGTTTCTGTGTTACCTAATGTAGTTCCGGAAATTGCATTCATTGTGTTCAGCATGAAATTACATCTTCCTGTTTGCAAAAATTATTTAGTTTATTCCTCTTTTTCCCATTTCAAGTTAATTTACCTGCTATCTTGATAGATTAGTATCTGGTTAGCATAGAGGTTTGTGGATTTAACGAATCCCATAACTATGACTTCTTTGAATTATTACAGAAAAAAAAAAAAAAAAAAAAAGAAACTGAAAATTACTGTCTTCTTGGTTTACTTAAGTTACCAGTTCAGAAGATCTTCAGTTTTTCATGGTAAGACTGAACTTTTGTTCAGAGGAAAAAAAAAAAAAAGTGATTCACTGACTGAGTCAGAGCTCCCTTTCCTTTCTCCCTCTTCCTCTCTCCCTCCCCATTACTCTCCTCCTCTCATGCACCCCTGGCCCTCTTAAATTATCTTTTTTTTTTTTTTTTTGAAAGTTGAAAATAAATGATTGATAGCAGTGAGCTACTTGGCTGGTGTGCCTCTGTCCTCTTTTCTTGGTAACTGAATCAATCCTGTTTTCAGCTGTTCTGAGGAAGTCTGAGACATGTATGTGTTGGTGAGTGCTGTCTGGACCAGTCACTCTGCATCTGTGATTTATAGTCCTGGAAAAGCACAGCCGGCCTGAGGATAGGTTGCTTCTATCTGTTGAAGAAAGGGCATCTCCAGTTCTGGTGTACCCTAGCCACAGAGTACCTGACTTTGAAACTTAATGAAACTTTAATACAAGTGGATTTTTTTGGTGACAAAGTTATATGTAAAAACACGTGGGAATCTGCTGACCTCATTTAAGCATGTGCCTGATAGCTTTGCAACAAGGCCTGAAGGGAAAATTCCCACCTCTAAGCAAGCATTTAAAGCTTTATCCACATTGGATTGCACCTTGCTCTTTGAATGGTTTCAATGATTTTATAGTTATCTAACATTAACAATGGACAGAGAATTTGATACTAAGCAAATGTGTGTATGTGCAAGACAGAGAGAGAGGGAGAGAGGCTGGAATCATTTTTCTGAAACTGGAGCCTTAAACGATTATGTTTTTAGCATTCCTATCTACAGTGGAAATCCTTTCCCCACAGTCAATCCAAAGCCTATTCAACTCAATGGGTTTTGGATCTCTGTCATCTGCAGCTATGGCAGACAAACAAAACAAACTGCTATCAACTGTAATATGACCTAAGTGTTTGCAGCCCCTTAGAAAAAAAAAAAAAAAAAAAAAATCTGGCTTTGGGTCATTTCAAGAAGCTTACTGAAGTGTTTTTTTCAACTGTGTTCTGTTTCTAAGCAATTTTGTATAAAGGAAGCAGGGAACCTATATGTTCACATTCAGTTGTTCTGAGTGTCTCCTGCAGGAGCAGGTTTGAACATAGTTTTGAAACATTTTTTTTCCTGCTCTTCTGATATTAATAGGCTAGTTAAGCTGCACTTTGAGGGCAGAAAAGCACTAGATGTCCAAACAAAAAAAGTAAATTACGCTTAAAAACATCCAAAGGAAATATTACATGTTGAGCTGGCACAAGCTGTTGTTGCCTCCTTGAAACACTGTTTAGGACCTGGCTTGATGACTTTCATTTTGTCCGGGTGCTTTAGATCTGTGGTAACAAGGCCTTGAATATATCATTAATCTTGTTTATGAAAGTGTAGATATTCTGAGAATGAAATAATAAAACTTAAGACTTGGAGACACAACTCACCAGCTTCAGTTTTTCCTCTTTCCTCTGCAAATTCCTGGAGTTTCTCCTCACTTCTAACTGAGAAGGGCTAGGTAGTCATTCACTTTTGGAAGTTAACTTCTTGGTAGCTGAGAGGAAAAATTAGCTCATACAACAACTTTGTCCCTGGTTGTCACAAGGCACCTAATGAGTTTGCCAGGATAGACAAACTAAGTGAGCCTTTATTAATTTTCTGATTGTAGTATCAGAGAGAACAGCTCTGCATAAATTATACTGGAAATTTCCTTTCTCATAAGTTGAGCTGTCATTGGATCCTTTTGGTGAAAATTGCAATCAGAACAGATGTCTTATGTACCAAGAGAAACAAGACAAAACATAGAACATTAAAAAATGGATTAACGACAAGGGGACTTAGATGAGTCACTAAAATGAACAGGACCCAAACCTTTTTTAAATCTAGCTGTGGTGGCTGAAGATAGCTTTTACCTTACCACTTTTCTGGACAGTCTGAAAAGAGGTGACAGAAGAAAAGTGTGTTTGCACTCCTGAAGCTAGAAGTGTTGGATTTGCACCAATTAATCTGTACTGAGGCATAAACACATTTGCTTCTAATACCCCAGTCCCATTGTGTAACTTCTGGCAGAAAAAAACAAATGAGAAAGATGAGGGTTTTATGCCTTAAACTGATGCAGCTCTTTGGTCTCGTGCATAGGAGTCAGTGCCTAAATAAGATGTTCAGTGAAGACATTCAATCCTAGAGGGAAGAACTTCTTAACAGGGAATATCAGTTCAGTTGCTATGTTACAAAGATGTCACTATCTTCGTCTCTCTTTAGAAGGGTTCTCACTTGCTCCAGTCTCTTTGTTTATCTTGGTTTCTAAGGTTACAACTGATCTAGTATTTATTACTAACTCAGTGAATCTCAGTAAGATCAAGCTTGTTGCCACAGAACTAAGTCGAACTTATGATCCTGTTGCTGTTGGCAGGAAAAAATCTTACCAAACTGTTGGCAGCTTCTAAGAATTCAGCACTGACTTGAGTGAGTTCCTGATTTTCTTTCTACTCAATCATTTAAGTACATTTCTGATTAGCATCTTCACTGGATAGAGTCAAATTTGGAATCCATGTTCATTCCATGGATGTAGCTTCCAAAATATTTTCTTTTTAGAAAAGACATTCCACAAGCATGATCAAGTAGAGCATGCTCTTATTCCACTACAGTGTACTTCAATAGAGGAATTTTTTTAATGAGTTTATGCAGAATTGACAGTAGAAGTAGACAGATGTCTTTATAACAAGCCATAGTTTTACAATCCCTCATGCACTTCATGAGTTTTCTTGCTTGAAACATAAGGTTCCAAGATAGGTTTAAAATTATATTTTATGATTAAAAACTGATCCAGAGCAACCTAAAGTACACTATGCCATTGATGCAATTGATGCTCAATGAAAATGAAAGATGTGAATCTTTCACTGAGAGAAAAGGGAAAGCCTACCTCCCATTTGTGCCCCAAAAGTTTTCCTTTGCTTAATACAGTGGACTTCTGCCTTATTGTGTTTAATTACATTCCACAGAAATTGCATTTGTAAATGTGAACTTTCAGAGTATCTGGCATGGATGTGAAAGCCTCTATTATTTTAAAGAAAAATAATGTTTAAGATCTCAAGGAAAGCATGTCAATTATATGTGTGTTTATCTATGCTATTTCCAGGTGCTAGTGTCATTACAAATAACAACATATTCAGTTCTGAAACTGATGTAGAAAGGTATGAACTGACAACTTGAAAGAATACTTTCTCCGTGAGCAAATAAAGCATTTCACAATAAATATTGTCTATTTTCCTGAAAATCCCATATGTAGCTGATCCTAAGTTTATTGAAGGAACATGTGAATCGTGATGCTTTTTCCCCCCAAACTCTTTTCTCTAAAACTGGTGAAAACTGAATGACAAGAACTTTCTAAGAGGAAAAAAACCTGCCTGCCTTATGTCAGAGACATACATCATGGCCTTTCAAGAAATGATCCAGGGACTCTCCTAGGACAGGACCTTGTGAATGTTGCTAGGCAAGCATCCCGTCTGGCATGCTTTAACTCAGTCACCGGACAATGTAGTATTAACATTTAGGAACTAGTACAGCTGGGTTTCCCCTGGAGTACAAACACTGTAGGAGAGTGCTACTGTAGATAAATCAGGGATGGAAGTGAAAATTTGGTTATTAGTTTTGACTCAGGAGCAATTCTGCAATTCTGCAACTGTAATGAAGTAGTAATGCACAATGAAAGTCTTAAAATATCCCACTCATTTTCTGCTAGCCCATCTCAAACTTAACCCAGGGAGACCTATTCCCTATACAGGAGAAACTACTTTATGGGCAGTTGGATTTTGACTTGTTTTTGAGAATATTCAGAAAAGGTTTTCAGTTAGCTCATTCTCATTGTAATGGAATATATCTTCATCCACTGACATAATTAGAAAAAATTGATTAAAAATTGAGATGAATTAATTATTTTTATGGTTTATTGATTTAATTTAAAGTAGCTTCAGATTGTTCATGTTAGTGTGTAGATTGAGTTTGTCATTATAATATTCCATGTGTAAGTGGAAAACCGTATCAATAACTCCCCACTGTTATTATTATCATAAAACCATTTCAGGACAGAATATGATCAATGAACATCAGTTAAAGTTAAATTGAGTGAAAATGAGGCCTTCTGTCCATTCTCATTAAAGGTTTAGATAAGGAGAAGCCTGGATTGGTTTAAAATAAAAACTTTCTTTTTTTAAATAAAAAATATACTGGGGTTGATTAATCAAAATTCATCAATTACTAAGGTAATAATCAAAGTTGTTGTGTTAAAAACAGATAGGAAAAATTGAATTTAGGCCCTGGCTATTTTTCAAATCTGTCCAGATTAACATTCAAAGATTTTCCAATGCAAAAGATTGAAATAAGTAACAGAATTTTGAAAAATTCTTTCCTCTTGGACAGAACTTCTGAAACATTTTTCAAAACATAGCTTTAGAGGAACTTAAAACAAGAGACAGATAAAACTGTGTCTGCACTGCTCATATTTTCCCGTAGTAACTATGAACAATATTTGAAAAACAAAGCAAATTAAAACAGGTTTTATTTTTAATTTACAGCCAAAATAGATAATAATGAGAATTATCCAGTTTTTCATTCAATCTAAACAGTTTTCACTACAGATGATGATACAGAAAATGGTGACAGATAAATGATGTAGGGAGTAATTTATCTCTTCATGTTTTATTATGAGTGACAGAGAATTGCTGTATGCCATTATTAGCTACCTACTCTTTTTTGAAGCATTATGGAAACAGAGAGCAAGTAGGAGTTTCCCGTAATGGCAGAAAAATAGAAGCACAAACATCCACAAGCATGACTTCAACAAAGGCAAATCATGCCTGACAAATATGGTGGCCTTTTATGACGGGGTTACAACTTTGGTGGATAAGGCTAAAGTAACTGCTATCAGCTACCTGGACTTGTGCAAAGCGTTTGACACCGTCCCACATGACACCCTTGTCTCTAAATTGGAAACATGCGGGTTTGATGGCTGGACCACTTGGTGGATAAGGAACTGGCTGGATGGTCACACTCAAAGAGTTGTGGTCAACAGCTCAAAGTCCAGGTGGAAACCAGTGATGAGTGGTGTCCCTCAAGGGTAGGTATTGGGATTGGTGTTCTTCAACATCTTTGTTGGAGACATGGGCAGTGGGATTGAGTGCACCCGCAGCAAGTTTGCTGATGACACCAAGCTGAGTGGTGCAGTTAACATGCTGGAGGGACAGGATGCCATCCAGAGGGACCTTGACAGGCTTGAGAGGTGGGACTGTGCTACCCTCATGAAGTTCAACAAGGCCAAATGCAAGGTCCTGCTCCTGGGTTGGTACAATCCTAAGCACAAATACAGAGCAGGAGATAAGTGGCTTGAGACCAGCTCCAAAGAGAA
>NW_010311792.1:0-336 GCF_000700745.2 Antrostomus carolinensis
GGGGCTCTGCTTGCAGATCTGCTCCCGGTCGATCTTCTCATTCACGTAGAGCACGCCGGTTTCTAGGTTGAGCTCCAGGTAAGGGCTGCGGGAGTTGGGCGCCGTCTGGAAGCGGCGAGCCGAAAGTTTTGTAATGTCCAAGCCCAGATCCTCGGCAATATTCCCCACGAACGTGCCATGCTCCTGCTCTTCCTGCACCGTGTAATGGAGCTGGCAAAGGGCCCCCTCCACCATCCAGAGCAAGGCAAAGAGGAATAGCACAATCATCTCCAAGCGGGGAAAGAGATCCCCCCTCCCCAACACGACCTCTTCCTCCTCTTCCAAAAGCCACTACCA
>NW_010311792.1:452-776 GCF_000700745.2 Antrostomus carolinensis
GGAAGGAAAGGGGAGGGGGGAGGTCGAGTTAGAGGGGGATGCTAGATATTATTTCTTCTGATTCATGTTAGGATTTTTTTTCTCCCCCATCTCCCTCCTTTTTGCTACGAGTATTATTGTTTCACACGCTGACCAAATGAAGAAGACAGGCGTCCCCACTTCATCTGTGATCTTCGAAATAGATGGCCAACTAATAACAGCTATTAGCTGGATGTATCTAGAGATACACAGTAGCCCGCTTTTATTTATTCCGAGAGTCTTGGCACTGCACCGCGGCAGCAGCAGTGGCGGGGGGGGGAGGCGGCGGCCGCAAACCCCCAGGGG
>NW_010311792.1:879-1153 GCF_000700745.2 Antrostomus carolinensis
CTCTTTAGATGCAAGAAAAAGGCAGAAAACCGCGAAATTAAAGAAAAAAAAAATATATATAACCAGCAAAAAGATTTCCTATCAAAAAAGGCAGAGAACAGCTTTGCTACTCGAAACTTTCATTCCCTGATTTCTCTGGGATTTCGTCTTTTTTATTTAAAGATTTTAGATTTTTCTCTCTTCTACTGATAGTCTTTCATTTTCTTCTTTTATTGCTATTATTATGTTCATCATCATCACTCTGCTTTTTATGGATGTGCTGATCAGTTTGGTT
>NW_010311793.1:0-903 GCF_000700745.2 Antrostomus carolinensis
CCTGGCCCTACACCCATGGGACCCCCATGGCACACCCTGGTCTGCTGGTCCCTTCCTGGGATAATCTCAGATCTTGCCCTAAATCTCCCCATTTCAGCTTCCTTGGTCCCCTCCTGGGATAATCTCAGTTTTTGTCCTAAATCTCCCCAGTTTTGCCTCCTGGGATAATCTCAGAGTTTGTCTTAAATCTCCCCAATTCAACCTCCTGGGATAATCTCAGATCTTGTCCTAAATCTCCCCAATTCAGTCTCCTCAGTTCCCTCCTGGGATAATCTCAGTTTTTATCCTAAATCTCCCCATTTCAGACCCCTCAGTCCCCTCCTGGGATAATCTCAGTTTTTATCCCAAATCTCCCCATTTCAGACCCCTCAGTCCCCTACTGGGATAATCTCAGAGTTTATCCTAAATCTCCCCAATTCTCCTTGGTACTCTCCTGGGATAATCTCAAATCTTGTCCTAAATCTCCCCAATTCAGTCTCCTCAGTTCCCTCCTGGGATAATCTCAATTTTTATCCTAAATCTCCCCAATTTGCCTTGGTCCTCTCCTGGGATAATCTCAGATCTTGTCCTAGATCTCCCCAGTCGTGCCTCCTGGGATAATCTCAGGTTTTCTCCTAAATCTCCCCAATTCAGCCTCCTCAGTCCCTTCCTGGGGTTAATCTCAGATCTTGTCTCAAATCTCCCCAGTTGTGCCTCCTGGGATAATCTCAGATCTTGTCCTAAATCTCCATATTTCAGCCTCCTTGGTCCCCTCCTGGGGTTAATCTCAGATTTTGTCCCAAATCTCCCCAATTCAGCCTCCTCCTGCTTCAAACTTGTCTGGAAGTTGGGAAAACAACCAGATCTGAGCCCATCCCCGTGGACTTGTGGCTGCTCAACCCCTTCCTCCTCCTCCTCCTCCTC
>NW_010311794.1:0-3965 GCF_000700745.2 Antrostomus carolinensis
GGTGGATCTTCCTTTTTATCCTCACTCTCCTAGCTCTCAATTTTCCCCATACCTGTTGTGTAGCAGTAACTGGGGGGGGCAAGGGAGGCCGACATGAGGTCTGCCTGCCTCCCCGGCCTCTCCGAGGAGGGACCTGTTTCCATTCCCCACTGTCTCTTGGGTCCCCTCCTCTTACCTGGTGGCAAGAGGAGAGGGGATCCTGTGTTTCACATGGGGCCTGTTGCCTTTGCCTCAGGGATGGGAGGGCCCGAGCCCACCAGTCTATCTCCCTCTCACACTCCCTTATAGTCCTCAGCCTTTCCACCTCCTCTTTCAGCTCAGCCACCATGCTGAGCAGACCATTTACTTGTTCACAGTGAATACAGCTGTTGTCTCTGCACCTCTCCATTTCAAGTGAGAGGCTCCAGCACTCTCTGCAGCCAAGGAACTGGACAGCTGCATCTTTACGTTCAACCTCTGTCTGGGTCTCTACATGTCTTTTACCTACAGCTTTTGGTTGGGTAGCCACCATGGCTGTTCTTGCCTGTGTGGCTATTGGCTCAAGCAATCAATCTAGCCTTGGACAGGTAAAGAAAATTGAGTGGTCATACAAACTGATGACTTACTAACTTTATTTTATTATGAATGAAATGTTGAAAACTAAGGAAGATTTACATTTACATGACACTTGCTACACAGGCACAAATTCTAGAAAATCTCCAGGTCTGTATTAAAGGTTACCTCCACCTGACCAACTTTAAGGTAGATATCCCATTGGTTTAAAGCAATTAGAAGTGCCTAGCTATTCTTTGCATGTCATCAGCAATAGAAAATGATATACCTTCAGTTCACTAGCCCATAAAGCTCAGGAATATCTTAATGCCACAGTTCACATTTGGGCAAACAAGTCCTGTACACTGAATGAACAAAAAGGAGTATGACTGTAATAGCACAAAGCTGAATCAAAGCTAACAATACCCCCTTGACTTTTGGTTTACTTTTCCTTGTTTTAGCAATCATTTTGGATCTTCTAGTTCAAGTGGCCCATCTGTTTTAGGACCAAAAAGTGATGGAGAGAACAGACATCTGTCTGATAGTCTGACAGGAAAATACTGATAATAATAATACGAATACAATCACTACTCACGCTGGAGTCCACT
Source organism: Antrostomus carolinensis (assembly GCF_000700745.2). Taxonomy (NCBI): domain Eukaryota; kingdom Metazoa; phylum Chordata; class Aves; order Caprimulgiformes; family Caprimulgidae; genus Antrostomus; species Antrostomus carolinensis. The sequence goes on from NW_010311794.1 coordinate 1,140, forward strand.
GCTTTCATCTTCTAGGTGGGTGAAGGGACACAGGTCAAGGCTAAGTGCCTTTTCCAATGAGAAAAACATCTGCACTGTCAGAGCCCCTTTTAGCTGCAGAGAGGGAAGAAGATTAAATCTCTTCAACCTTTGCTCCCAAAGTGACTGATTTAGAGAAGAGGGCAGGCAGGAGCAGAACTAAGTGATGCCTGATACTTTGCCTTGGAGGAGAGAAGTAGGGGGTAGGAGTAGGGCAAGCACTGGAGTAGCCTGTTCCTATTTTAGCACTCTGTAGACACCCTGTGTGATGGCTCATCCCTTTCTTGTCTTCCTGCCTGGCATCCAGGAGTCAGGAGACAGAGACAGAGAGTGGGAAAATACAAGATTGCTTTAAGCAGAAAGGGATTTTGAAACTGAAGGAGAAATAATAGTATTGAGATTTTAATTCACCTTCTGATCTTAGAAATATATAGCACCCTTCTATTTACAGAAGGTCTCTTTTATTACAAAAGTAAAAGAGAAAAAAATAATTATAGGAATTAGGGCTTCAGGAAATACAAGGTATATGAGACTGGAAGTTAATCACTGTTAACCTTGTGCCCACATTGCAGGTTTCTTATCTGTCCTATATGAGAAAAAAACACCTGCAGTTCAGCCACATCCACTAAGGCAGATACAAAGCCCATGAACTTGTACCTCTTTCTGATTTGTGCAGGCTAAGACCCTGGTTCTTCTGCAGTGAAATCAAGGGATGAAGTCTCTGGTACAAATTAATCGTCCTATTGAAATTAAAATTGTCTTAGATGTCAGACCTCAGTTTTCTTCAGTGAACAATCAAACAGCTTACCTTTCCTTAAAGTCCTGCTGACATGGCTCTGGTCTTTTGAACCCTCCAAACTGAGATTCTCCATTTGTTGTACTCTTTTTTCTGTCTCCCACAAAGAGATGGTGAAACTTTTCATTCCTAGGGTCCTCACTTCTGAGCCTGATCCTTTACTGTGTACTGCAGTGAAATAAGGGTCAGATTGTTTGGTATTTACCCAGATGCACACAGAGGCCATTTGTCCCACCCAAAGAACACTCCGCACAAAGGACTGGGACAGCTGGGAGCTTTGTCCCAAGGACAGTCCCTTACCTGGAGTCCCAAAGGGTACACATTACCCTAAAAGAAAACCAGAGATGGAAAGATGAAAATGATAGCACTCTGCAAAGGAATCCATCTTTGATTCACTCATCAAACCAACATAATAATAATAATTTAAAAGATTGCCTGTATTTTTTTTCTTTTTTCTTTTTATTTCCCCCCCCAGATAAAGGTAGGTCCATTGTGTCTTGAAATGCCGTTGTCAAATGCTGTCTATGAAAAATCAGCAAGCCCAGAACCATCAGCAATTTAATTTTTGTTTTCACTGTTTTGCCCAATTAACATTATTTGGCAGAATTCAGGTTGAATTCGCAAATACTTTTCTCTGCTTCAGTTTTGGCTTTGGGTTTTTTTGGTGGTTTTTGTTTGTTTGTTTGTTTGTTTTTCCTCAAATAAATTACCCAGCTAAGTAAGCCCAGTTGCCCATCTCTGAGGAGAAGTAACATGAACTTCACTTCCATCATACAGCCAAAGGCCCAACGGATGGCCACAGCCCAGGAAAACCAAAAAGTTGTACCTCATGGCCTCAAGAACGTACCAAATGCAACTTGTTTAGACAGATGCACCAGTGTCACCTTTAAAAAAGCAGTGGAGGCTGGTGAGCAACTATGGTATTGTCTCAGCTCCTCACTGCTCTGTACCCAGGATAGGCTGGCTACAGGTCTAAGAATCTCCTGATTTTAAAACCACCTTGGGTATGACTCCACAAGCAACTTTTCTCTTTCACTACATTACTGACATCCCTGGAGAAAGCCTCTGGGCAGAGATAACACCTTCCTATGAGAAGGCCACGCTCATCTATCTTCCATTGGTCTATCTGAGAACTAATTCTGGTTTTGGAACACTTTGTTGTTCTTTGATTTCATTCTTGATTGCAAAGCACACTTACACAAAGCCAGATCTTAGTGTCTGGAGTGTTTATCCACTCTCCTGAAGTCCTAATTGCTTGTTAGTCACCTCCTAATTGATTGCTGTGAAAGAATGATTAGGAAGGCTCAGGCAGAGGATAATGACTTCAGGTGGGATGTACACGGGAAAGCCTGAGTAATATTAGGCATTAATATAAAACACTCTCTTAATAAACAGGAGTGAGGTTAGGGTCACCTTGGAGGAAGGTGTGATGAGAAGGACCTTCCATGGGTCATGCAACTACATAAGCTGAGAGATCCAGGAGTGATACAGACCCTTCAGTGACATCCTGCCTGTATGGACAACTGCCTTCAAAATTTCTTTCAACCTGTTTTTTTTTTAAACACTGCCTTTGACACTGACTAGGTTTGCCCACGGACCTTGTGCAAGATACAAATAGGAAGGAATATCCCATGTTGCCCATGGAGCTTGGGGATTTCTGTGTTGAGTTGCAAAGACAAGAGGTGAAAAAAAACCCCTGCTGACACCATTACAGGGAGAGACACCGTTTCAAACACTGAGACAGCTTGAACTCTTTGTCCTCTGCAAACAGAGGAGCTCCAGGCTGGAGTGAAGGACTGTGCAGGTACGTCAGGTGTTGACACTTGCAGAGTGCTCTGTCTTGGTGAGCTCTTCACTTTTCCTGCTGCATCCCCACGACTGGGCCAGGGTCAGTAGGTAGGTGCCCCAAGGAGTGGGACCTTGGTCCTGTCTCCACACAGCTGTGAGCAACTTCTTAAATGGTCTGTGTCACTGTAGGGGATGTCCCTGCCCAGGCGCTGGCAGGGGCTGCA
>NW_010311795.1:0-19631 GCF_000700745.2 Antrostomus carolinensis
CCAGTACCGACCCCTGAGGGACTTCACTAGACACAGGTCTCCAACCTGACTCTGTCCCATTGACCACCACTCTCTGGCTTCTTCCCACCAGCCAGTTAACAGTCCATCTCACTACGTGATCGTCCAGTCCACACTTCCTCAATTTGGCAGCAAGGATGCTGTGGGAGACCATGTCAAATGCTTTACTGAAATCAAGGTAGACCACATCCACTGCTCTACCATCATCCAGCCACCTTGTTATGTCTTCGTAAAAGTCTAGAAGCTTGGTCAAGCACGACTTCCCCTTGGTGAAGCCATGTTGACTGCCCCTAATGACCCTCTTATCCTTGATATGCCTTGAGATGGCACCAAGGATAAGTCGTTCCATCACCTTCCCAGGAATGGAGGTGAGGCTGACCGATCTGTATTTACCCGGGTCCTACTTCTTGCCCTTTTTGAAGACTGGAGTGACATTTGCCTTCCTCCAGTCCTCAGGCACCTCTCCTGTTTCCCACGACTTAGCAAAGATGATGGAGAGTGGTCTAGATATAGGCAAAACTCAATCTTTAGAATATCTTGGAGGCGCCATGCCCCACATACATAAATTAAAAGATCCCCAAGTAAATATTCTTGTGAGCAGAACTGATGAATTTACCTGCCACAAAAAATAAAATTAAAAAAAACCAATTCCCTGCAGAGCACATTGCAAGCCATGTCTTTCTCTGCTAAGCTGTGCTGGTTCCTTTCACAAGAAATGAAGAAATGTCTGTGCATTCAAAAGAAAACACAAATATTTTTTCACTTTGTTGTGTTGGTTTTATGTCTTTATTCTCAATAAATTTGCAGGATCTAAATCTATTACTCTGGTGACTGTACTCTATAAATACCTTTGATATAATCAGGTTTTTTTCAGAATTACCATAACATTACTTTTTATATCAACATATAAATTCCTATCCTAAGAATAATCTGAAATAATAAGTAAAGATATCAAAATTATAAACTGTCATTGAGCTTTTGACCATCACATAAAAATTTCTTGTTCTTAATTTTATTGCTTTTCTGTGACCAACAGGACAGATCCTTGACTATATTTTGAATATATTTTAATATGTTTTAGTTTAATTGAGATTAATCCTAAATGACCAAGTTCATAATAGCTGTAATTTTTTTTAAGCTTTTTTGCATTTCTTCCACCTGAGCCACCAACATTCTAAAATAAAGACAGGTCTGAGATATTGTAAATTTTGCTTTGCTTAGATTACACGTTTGGTACACAAGAACAAAGAAACAGAATAAACACCTCATTGTTGGTTTTAGGTGCAATTATACTTGAATATAAATGGGAATGGAAAAACGTAATGGTATTTGCATGTGCCTTCATGTTACAATAGGGTTCTACGTCTACTTAGTGACCTTGTGTTATTGGTGACTTTTGACACATTCCTAGCAAAACAAACTTTTTAAAAAAATAATGCACATTTCAAAACAGCAGGACATAATTAGCAGCATTAATGAGGCTGCTCATTGGATTCCACAACAATATCTTTCACAGCAGGAGAATCAGACTATTTGTGTGTCAGGGACACTTACCCTTGACATTTTCTAATTACTTTTTGTAGGTTTTCTTAACTCACCTTAACCATCAGGAGACATTGACCTTGAAGCTGACCATGGTGGTCAGTGTATGCCATCAATTACAGGACAGTGAGGTTACAAGACTATGTCAGACACAAAATGTCTTGGTACTGACACAGGATCAATGTTGATCTTTTAAAGAATTTATATTCCTAGCTTGAGATCATAGAGTTATCTTTTTTTATTTTTTTCCTTTTTTCTTTTTTTTTCTTTTTTTTTAAAGTCAGATTTATTTTAATAAAGAACAAATCTACAGCAAGGTTCTTTTTTAAGCAAGTGCAATTGCGCCATACAAACACTTAGTGTGGTCTGTCTCTTCAAAGATGAAAAAGTAGGATTAAAAGCAAACTTAAGCGCTGTTTGAACATATTTATAGGTCCTACAACATATTTTAGAAATAGAAACTATTTTTTTAGATTATTCACCCTTGACCTAACTCATCTTCTTTCAGATTTGATAGTTTTATCCTTTACTTCAAAGGAAAATCAATTAAGGCTTCTTTTGAAAATTCTGTCTTCATTGACTGTCACTTTTCATAACCATAACTGATCTACTTCTAATTAAAAAAATCAGTATCTCCATATAATGAAATAAAAAAAAATAAATTAAATGAAAATATCTCATAGCTACATCTTCATTTCACTCCTCGCTCCTTGAAGGAAAAGTGGATGAGATGTCAAGTAGCAAGCATTTTTTTTTAATTTTTTTTTTTTCTGGTATATCATGTATCTCCCCACCTTTTCCCTATTTTATTTGTTCAGTGCTATTAAAATTTCCACACCTGCTTCTTAATTTTAAAACCATGCTTATTGTCAATTATCAGCTCTTGCCTTTTTCATTTTCTTCTCATTGTCATATTATTAACTATATTTTAAATGTCTGCAAAGCATCCTTGTTCCAAGGTATTTCTCAGATACCAGTGACCTGCTGAGCATACTGTGAGATTTTAGGGGAGATATAACAGTCAATAAAAAAAATAGAACACGTGATTATTTTTTCTCCCTAATACACTAGTGGATTGCTTCCCATTTTTCCATATTTTTTTCACATGTAAGCAAAAATACATGTGGTAGAAAATGCCACATGAGATGAGAGACAAATGAGAGACAGGAGAAGGTTACTTAACACGGTAGGGTGCACTCATGGCAAAATGCAGTCTTTTAGCATCAAGTCAAAGTTATCAATAAGGATCTTTTGTGCCTTTTTGGTACGCTAAATTAATTACATTTTTCTGGAGATCAACGTGCTAGAATACAGAAATTTGCTTTTTCCAGGACTTTCCCTAGGCAATTACCCATCTCAAAAGACCTTGAAGTATACACATTATGGACACAACATACACATTGCTTGACTGAGGAATTACCATCACTACTCTTCAGCACTCATACCGAAACTTGTAACATCTAATGCATATCAATATAGCAAGGCAGAAAACTTCGTGCTGCCATATCTGCTCTATGAACAACAAGTTCTTTCTGATTTAGACCTACCAATATCAGAATCCTCCATAGATAAGATGTTTCAGAAGCATAAAAATATTAAGAAGAGGCACATATGGCCCATTTTTTGGTGCATACCTTTAACAATTAGAGGTTCTCTGCTAGAGTGACTCACTTTTCCAAGACTGTTTATGTCTTTTCTTCTGAATAATTGCAGTTATCTAATAATTTGAAAGAATACATTTGTCTCTGTGAGGGAAAACAACGGTAGAATATAATGAAGGGTATGGTAGTACCCATGCTTAGTGTCTTCTAGAGATTTGTGTGCCTGACTCTTATTAATAAGAGAACCTGATTTTGTAGCTGATTTAATAAGAGCAATTCTACTGAGAAAGAACAAAAGATGAAATAACTGCTACTCACTGTGGAATTGGTGCAATAAAGGAGAAGGTCACATCTCAAAAGATTTGTCGCATCCTCTACCTTTCTTATAGAAGCCTTACTAATCTTACTATGCACATTTGAAAACTGCTGATTTAATTACCTTCTGAATTTCATCTGACACATGGCTGGCACATGCACTCTGCCAGTTAAAAATACTCTTGTGGAAAACATTCTTCCCCAATTCAGAAGGCACCTAACAGCAAGCAATTTGCTTTCCAAAGTCACATTTCCCCTCCATGAGTCGCGGATGCCATATTGACAAATTTACATTCCAGTGAATAGATGTTTGTTTAATTTCTCAGTTTCTTGGAATACAGACTGCTTCCTGAAGAAGTCAAAACTCAGGCTGATCCCTAAAGGGCAGTGAAAGTTTACATGGGGCATTTTTGTTGTTGTTTTGTTTTTTTCCCAATAATACAATCTTGTCTCTAACAGAGCAAGTGAAAGGTTAGAAGACAGATGGATTTCAAGGTTGATAAGAAACACATAGACTTGTAGTATTTGATTTGGCTTCAACCCTTGCTTTTCATATTCTGGTGAGAAAAGTTGCTCTGTTACCCTGTAAGCAAGCATTATACTTTTCCTGGAATTATTTTCAAAATATCTGAGCATTTTATTAGCATTTTTCTCATACCTTTCATTCTGTATATTTTTTTCTGGTTATGCCAAAAAGAACTGGAATCCTATTTTGCAAATCCTAATAGTCAGGGAGCAGTCAGAGGATGCTATGATTTTTAAGACCATCACATGCAGTTTAACATCCTTCTTTTTTTTTTTTTTTTTTTCCCCTCAAATATGTTTTATATTTTCTGCAAAATCATGAGCTACATGCCAAACTGACATGAAGGGGAACTTCTGAATTGGTTTCTATTGAATGAAAATTTAATCACCATAAGTGCAGCAATGCCAGACTGGCACTCATTGATATTCTTTCTCATATTAATGAGAAGTCTACAGTTAAGTTTCACTATTATCAAGAGAACTGCTTAGGCCCTGGTCAGTGTGAATGGAAGTAAATTGACTTTACCCATACACAAGTTAAAACATACACACACATGCAAGTTAAAAAATTATACAAAGTCCACATTTAGCCTTTGAAGACAGATACATTTGGGCTGAGAAGTTCTCCCTGGAAACCTTGAAACAGTCTTTTCTCTTTCCATTGACCGTACTGGGAACTTAGCAATGACTCCAGAACTACTTCACATGTCACTTAAAAGCATAGGTCCAAGTGCCTAGATCAGATATACCAGGTCCTTCCTACACTTTTAAAAATACTGAGTCTTATCTTCCATACATCTACAAACTATTTGAATTCCTGTAAAAGTACCAAGGAAAATAGCCTTGTTAATATGTTAAAAATAGAAAAATTAAAATCGAAAGAAAATTTCAGGTGGTGAAGGCATTGTGCTTATATCTATACAAAACTTAAAAGTTGAAAGTTCTTCAGGTGCTGTTGTTAACTTCTAGTATGAAATTTCAAAACAGCTTTTTTAAAGACATATCTGTGTATAGGGTAATGTTTATTTTGTGACGTCTACAAATATATATAAACACACGAGCACATATTTTTTATTCATTCCACAGATTTTCAATTTGTAAGTATGAATGAATAATTAAAAAATGGTATTTTGCTTTCAAGAAGACAATACATTCTCAGTTGCTACAATGACAGCAGTATGCACAGGTAAGTGTAGTCTAACAGGTATACCTGTCTGTTAAAGGTAAATGCTTCAGGTGGTACAATATACTTAGTAAAACTGAAGTGAAAAAGCAAAGCATTGAAGAAACTCATCCAAAGTCTCCAGTTCCCTCAACTGTTGCTATACAAGAGCTGTGTAACCCTATAGGAAAGGCAAATTTTAACAGCTTTGTCAAAAAGATAGTGATATTAATAGTAATCCAAGTGGTTGTAGTAACTGATGCCCTGATGAAAAGATAGCAGCTAGTGTAGTCCAGGAAAGACCATAACTCTAACATTTCCTTCACCTCTGCCTGGGCAAAGATGGCTCAGCAGTATTCTATTTGTCTTCATCTGTCTTCCCAGCCCTGCAAGTTGACAGGATAACAACACGGTTGCTTGGTGGTCTGCAATGCAAACTGCCCTTTATCTACCTAATCGCAGTTCAGTGTAATAATAAGGAAACTCATTTTACAGGTGTGCTGCAAAATCTGTGTCTTCCTGGTCACCAAGTCTTGAGACTGCTTTACAAGGTGGATCTAATGATAGAGAGATAGAATCAGTCGGCTACTGATACTGCTGCCAGCCTTTGAAGCTATACTCAAGTCAGATGTAAATCACACACAATGAAGGCACAGAACATTAAAGGCAGAAACTCTGTAAGACCAGTTGAGCTGATTAGTACTAAATTACTGATGTTCCATCTGCTAGGGTGGTAATATTTTTTTCCAAACTGCCTGAATGCAATGCTTCATTTCACAGAGACACCATGTTCAATGGGCCAATAGGGAACACTTTATAGTGATTGACAATGGAAAGAGATGGTGACAAATACATAATTACTCTTTAAGAGTGTAATGTGGTAATTAAGAAAACTAGTGATTAGTCTGTGATACAAAATATATACACAAAAATGTATGTTCCCTTATATACACAGTATTTTCAGACTTGTGAGCAGAATTAAAGAAAATTTCTTGGATCTTCACCACTAGGAAAAACAAAACAACTGTAATAAATATGTATGTAGACTGTATTAATTTAACAAAAACAAAAACCCAACTCCCATACTCCCCTTAACAGTAAAAAGCTATAGGCAATATCTGCCTTGGGTCCAAGTTTCAAAATCTAAGAAATTCAGTTGATTTCGAAAATGTTTATGCTTGTTCAAACATCTCACTTTGTTCATACTCTGCAGGAAAGATTATTTTTAGAAAAGAAGTAGCAACAGTGTACTACTGGGACACCCTTAGATGATATCCCAGATATAATGCTGAGCAGCACTTAGAAGGGGATTGGATTCTAATGAAATAAACTGTGGGAAGCAGAATCAGGAGAAGTGTTAAGCCACATTATGACATAAAAAGCCAATGGAATATACTAATGCCTTATTATCTAGCAATCACACTCCTTTCTCTTTATCCCACATCATGATTTCTCCCACACTACTTTTCACAATTAATTCATTTTTCCTCTATGCTAAGTAATTCAACTTATTTTTTGAGTCACTTATAAGTAATTCAAATCCTCCCTCATTTTGACAAATACTTCTTTGTGAGGAAAGTTTTCTGTAAAGGCAGATTTTCTAGAACAATTCTGACTACAAGTGTACCCAGAAAATGCTGAGAAAATAAAAAGGTGTTTCTATCTGGAACCCCTGTGAAAGGGGAAGTTCAGCATATTCTTTTATCAATATGTTTTGTTGTTGTTGTTACCAGTTACCATTGCTAATGTAAATCATATTGCTTAGATTTTCTTCTGCACTGGTTTAGAAAAAAAACCCATCAAAAAATAATGGTCAACAAAGGAAAACAAATAAACATCAGACTTTAGTCTTACTCAGATACGAACATTAGAAGAATGTGAAAAACTAGCTTCCCTTAAATACCGTGTCAATTAAAATCTTTTCATTATAAAGAGAATGGATATTGCCAAACTGAACTGTTATTTGGAATCCAGTCAAATAGCCAAAATATTTTATTTCATTATTCAACCAGATTTGGTTGATGAAAGAGAAGTTAAATTCTAATCTTTCTCACTGATCAAGATTCATATCTTTAAAAACACATGAAAAAAAAAAAAAAAAAAGAATGATCTGGTTAGATTTTGTGCTGAGTAACAGTAATAAGACAGTTAAGCTTGTCCATTGTTAACAATGGAAAGCAAGATTTCTGAATGATTACTGATTTTGTTATTAACCAAAAGCAGTTTTCTTGAGAACACAGAAGACTTCTAGCACCTAGTACAGCATATTGAAAATGATTTTGTTTTAGGTATGCTAACACCTAAGTAATAATCAGACTAAGGAATAATTTAGTTAACTTCTGATGGCTGTTGAGTGTTAGCTTATGTTTTATTTGTTGTCATTCTTATCAGGAGCAGAATGCATGCCCTTTGACATTGAATTAACAATTTAAGGGAATTTGCAGTAATTAAGGGTTTCTGCAGTATTCTCCCAAGCTCATAACAATTGGACTTGATGATCTTATAGGTCTTTTCCAATTGAGGAAATTCTGTGATTCTCTGAATATGTCTTGTCACTACCTTCTTAGACTCAGGAAGTGTCAACTATGTCAGTTTTTGTTAGGGTTTTTAGAAGTGAATTAACCACATAAAGTAAAAAAATCAAGAAACATCTACTGTGCTTAGTATGCTTGTACACAAGCCAGATATATAACTATAAAAGGAATGGAAAACTTCTGCAATCAACTCAACTACAGCTTTTACAATAAATACAATAAATTAAAGTTTGGAATGAAGATGATTACATGCATCTCGGGTATAAATGAATAACACAATATTTTGTCACTTTCTGCTACTACAGTCATAGGAACGGAAAAGGCATGGAAGAAAATCTGACACTGAAATTAGGGAAAAGAGAAGACAAGAGGAATCTCACACTCCTGCACATACAACATAGAAAGTTATTACATTGAAAATAAATAATTTCACAAGGAAAAAAAAAAAAAGAGGTAAAAGTAAAAAGTTCCCTGAAGACAGTTTATGTCTTACTTACATAGGTTGCAACAACTTGGAAAACAAGAATGCTCCCACACTTATAACCAGGCAAAAAAACCCAACAACTCTGAAATGCACAAGCATACATTGGAAAAAAATGTTATACCAAAGTTGAGCTGCAGTGTCCTGAATACTGAAGACACCTTCAAATTGTGGAATCAACCTCAAAAAGACTATCAAAAAGATGCATTTGAAAACAGATGGGATGAAACCACAAAATGTGCTAGATTTAGACTAAAAAGTTTCAGCTATTTACATATCTTGTTCAAATGGCATCATGGTTGCTTTAGGATTATACCTGGTGTTACTTCTTAGACACCTGGCAATTGGGTATATTCACTTCTGTACTTCTGGTCATTAATTAAATATCACTATGATAGGTGCATCAAAAGTACGTCACCTGAATTCTAACTTATGTCCCATTTGTCTTTGCAGAATGGACTTCAGACAATTTAAAGACAAATGATGGCCTACCCACTACAGTATCCAGATCCTTGGAGACCAAGAAAAAAGTAAAAAAAAATAATTTTCTTCCTACAAAAAGTTATAATCTGTGCTTCAAGGAAATTGTATTTTACCTTGTAGCATCCTTAAGTGTCCTGTACATGAGCAAATATAACAAGAAAAGAATAAATAAGGAGCTGGCAGAAGGCTTATTTATATTTTAGAGCCATTAGAAAACTGACAAAGAACATGTAATTTAAAATTAGCTAGTCTGTGGCTTTCACTTGCAGACTAATTCTGTTACAGTAACTATTTCAACAATGCAACTGGCGATTCCATAAAATACGCAGCACTTGGATATCATTAAATGTTTTGAACATTTATTGATGATTTAAAATGTTATAATATTTATATTATGTTTTATTAGATAATAATTTCATTTAATATATTAAATATACCAAGTAAAAAGAATATAAATACAAAACAATATTGTTTTCTTTCCAAGCTGAAAGTATGGTCAAGGATAACAAGCTTTGTAGTGTATTTCCTAGGTGACTCTTATAATGAAAGAAGGCAGCTTTATAGCTTTTTGCTCCTTTATTTATTAGTATGTTATTATTGAAATCATTATATAAAAATTAAAGTACCTCTCTTTGTAATATTAAAATAGTACTTTTTTTTTTTTTTTTCAAATGGTTACAAAATTAAAGATATGGACCAGTTACTTGGCTGATACACTCAGCCACTAAGGTCAATGGATCTTGGTCTACAGCTATTTGAAAAGTCCGTAAACACAAATTTAATTGTTATAATGAAAAGATCATGAAGACATAACTTTCAATTCTTATCAGGGCACCAGCATTGCAACTGGTAGACTTGACTATGATGTCCTGTGACTTCCCTTTTCTCACATGTTTCTTAGCCTTTTCTAAACACAAAACATATTGCTCGAAGTTTAAGCAAAATATTAGAACAAATGTATTAGAAAAGGAAAAAAACTTCTCTAAATTTCCCATTATTTACAAAATGCATATATATTGAACACCCACACACAGCCACCTGACTGATACTATACATAATTTTCACCACATTGTATAACAGATGACAACTTTTCAAAGTCAAATACCCACACAAATATATACATTATAATAATAATTATAAGTAAGAACTCTATTTCCCTGGAAGAATTATAAGAAATAAGTCAGTTCTTGATATTCATTTTCTCACATTGATGGCCAAGACATAATTTTTTTCCTTTACTCTCCTCTTTTTCTTTTAAAACCTGAGAGAGCAGACATCTCAAAATGTCTTAGCATTTTCCATATTTTTTTTCCAGAAGTTTTCATCCTACTTTCATTTTCCACGACACAAGACTGTTCACCTTTATTTACAAATTCCTTTGTCTGAAGAAAAATCTTCTCAGAAATACCTGAGTACTTCTTATAGAAAAAAAAAAAGTCCTTCTTACAGAAACATCTTCAACAATGAGGTGGAACCTAAAATACATGTAATTTGCTTTATTACTATTTATTTTGGCCCTAACCCTCTTATCCTAACCTTATTCACTGTAGACAAAGGCCAAAGAAGGGTTAGCTTGTGAGCAATAACCCAGAAGTTAGCCAAATTGAAAAGATAAATTTGTCTTTTTAGCATTGTCAAAGAGCGAAAAAAAGATAAAAAGTTGAGAGAATGTTGCTCCTCTTTTTTTAATCTCAGAATTTCAAGCTAATAATATACTCCTTTGTTTGTAATGGTACACATTCCACAATGGTACACTTTCCACAATGCGACAACTGGCTCTGGATGACTTATTAGAACATGATCTTTTGGTAATAACAGAAAAAAAGTTACCTTTTTATGCCAAAAATAAGATTTTTTCCAATTTCATTAAGAAGATAAAAATCAATATTTTTTTCCAATGAGTCCACTCATCCTAATAGAAACATCTAATACAGGTAAGATGAATTGTGGTCTATAAGTATACTTTCCTTGTAAAGGCACTGAAAGGTGTCTAAATGAATATTCAAATGAAGGTGTCTACAGAGCAGACATCTAATATTGGGTGACATAAAATCAAATCTCATGATCTTGGAAATATTACACTTCAAAGTATTTGCTAGCTTAGTAGAAACATATCCCAAACACAACAGCAATCATAATATTGTACCTTGCAGATAACTCAGAAATATATGTATCAACTCCATAAAAAGTTATTATTATTGGAGATACTGAATAAATAAGCAATAGTTTTGGAGTTTAGGGACAACTTAAATGAAATTAACACACACAAGTCCATGGGACCAGAATGGACACATCTAAAAGTGCTGAGAGAGATGGTTGATACCATTGCAAGGCTGCTCTTGACCATCTTTGAAAGCTTATGGTGATCCAGGGAAGTCCCTGAGGACTAGAAGAAAGAAAACACCACTCTATTTTCAGGAAGGGCAAGAAGGAAAAATCAGGGAACTACAGGCTGTTCAGTTCTACCTTGTGAAACTGATGAAACAACCAATCTAGAAAAAAATTTCAAACACGTGAAGGCCAAGAAGGTTATTAGGAGTTGCCAACATGGATTTATGAAGGGAAAATGATGCCTGACTGGCCTGATAGCTTTCCACAATGCGACAACTGGCTCTGGATGAGAGAAGAGCAGGGAATCTTGCTTGTCTTGACTATAGAATGATATAATAGTATGAGTTGAAAGGGACCTTAAATATCATCTAGTTGTAACCCCCCTGCCATGAGCAGAGACATTTTCCACTAGATCAGGTTGCTCAAAGACTCATCCAACCTGGCCTTGAACACTTCCAGGGAGGGGACATCCACAGCTTCCTTGGGCAATGTGTTCCAGGGCCTCACCATCCTTACAGGAAAGAATTTCTTCCTAATACATAATCTAAATCTACTCTCAGTTTAAAACTGTTACCCCTTGTCCTATTACTATCTGCCCTTGTAAAAAGTCCCTCCTCAGCCTTCCTGTAGGTGCTCTTCAGGTACTGGAAGGCTGCTATAAGATCTCCCCAGAGCTATCTCTTCTCCAGGCTGAACAGCCCCAACTCTCTCAGCCTGTGCTCATAGGAGAGGTGCTCCAGCCCTCGGATCATCCTCATGGCCCTCCTCTGGACTCACTCCAGTAGGTCCATGTCCTTCTTATGTTGGGGCCCACAGAGCTGAACACAGTACTCCATGTGGGGTCTCACAATAGTGGAGTAGAGGGGCAGAATCACCTCCCTCAACCTGCTGGTCACATGTCTTTTGATGCAGCCCAGGATATGGTTGGCCTTCTGTGTTGCAAATGCACATTGCCAGGTCATGTGGAGCTTCTCATCAATCAACATCCTCAAGTTCTTCTCTTCAAGGCTTCTCTCTATATGTTCGCCACCCAGCCTGTATTTGTGCTTGGGATTGCCCTGACCCAGGTGCAGGACCTTGCACTCGGCCTTGTTGAACTTCATGAGGTTCACATGAGCCCACCTCTCAATCCTGTCAAGGTCCCTCTGGATGGCATCCCTTCCCTCTAGCATGACTATCACATTACAGTTTGGTGTTGGCAGCAAACTTACTGAACATGCACTGAATCCCATTATCCACTGCACCTGTTCTGATAGCAACCCCTGAGGAACATTGCTTGTCACTCACCTCTACTTGGACATTGAACTGTTGACCACAACTCTTTTTGTGTGACCATCCAGCTAATTCCTTATCCAACAAGTGGTCCATCCATCAAGTTCATGTCTCTCCATCTTAGAGACAAGGATGTTGTGCAGGACAGTGTCAAATTATGTCAAAAGGTTGAGCAATTAACATTGCTGCTAATTCTAATATTTCCCAACTTAATCTGAAACAGGAAATACAAAAACTATCACTAATTAAAAAAACATTGTATTTTATTACACTTGTATTTTATCAATGTGTTTATTTTCATCCTTCTGTCCACCTCGATTGCTTGTTCTCATTGGCTTTTCTCCCTGAAACCGTACAAATGTTCACACTCTCAGTGACAATTCAGTGTTTCCTCTTCCATAGTCCTCCTGACTGGCATTTGTGAGGAGAATTGTTCATTAAACTGTGCTCAGTTAAACCTATGCATAGTTACAGTGAAAACTGAAATATTGCTGATTTATTTTTCACTCCCTATTTCATTATTGCTAGTTAATGGTAGATATTATGACTTACCTGTAGTTTCAAATACTTATAAACTTCATTGTAGTGAATATAAAGAGGGATTTCCCGTGGGTTTTGGTTTTTTGTTTTTTTTTTTACTTCTGCTTTTCTCTACTAGATGTGAATGTCTGGTTTTTATTTGCCTATTTGCTTGCTTCCACTTGGCATAATTTTATACTGCTGTGATTTGACATTACATTGATCCAATTTCTGAATAAGATAGTTTCAGCATTATCTGTGGAGAGAAACACTATGAACTAGGTTAACTGGTGAAAATAACCCTCAATTATTTATTTTTCCTGTTGGATTTCTACCTTACCCTCTCCAAAATACATTGACTACTTGACTTCAGGCATCTGCAGTGTGTTGCTTTACACATAATAGGAGCACTGCAGAAACATACAAGATGCACATCTATGCAAAAAAAAAAAACAAACAAAAAACAAACCTCAAAACAAAACAAACAATCCCCCCCCCCCCCAAAAAAAAAAAAAACCCCACACATCAATTTATTTGTTATTTTTGGGAGATCTTTTAGATGGATGTACTTTAACTCCTCTAAAATATTTACTATTCTGGTTTGCACAATTTCTGCAGCTACCACTACTACCACGTCATGCAGAGAACTTCAGATTTCCCTTTAGATAATTTTGTAAGACCATGTTTCCATTGAGCTAAGCTTTGGTGAAACTCATTGGCTAGATTACAGGGAATGTTTTCCATGTTTCCCTAAGTGAACATGCAGTCTCCCACAGATCATCACTACTGCCATCAGTGGAAATAGAAATCCAAGAAACAGTGTGCATACAGCTTCACTCTAAAATGACATATTTGCAGTCTTTCAGAAGACGCAAGATCTCCACAAAAGGATCTTCAACATCACCAGCTTTCCTTTGATGTTTTGTGGTTACACAATTCTCCTGCTTGGTTCTGTTGAATAAGTATAGTAATCTAACATGATTTTTTTTTGTTATAACAGAGTTTCTGTCTTTTACTCACTAATTAACCAGAAAAAAATCAGTAAAATAGCTTTGTTTTCGGAGTTATTAATTATGAATGTGTTTTCAAGGGTTAGTTATCAGAATTGGCACTGTTTTTCTTTGGGAAAACATCCTATTGATAGGCAATGAAACTGTGACATTGCCACAGTGGAGAAGGGACAGTCAAGAGGCTGTTCTCAGTCTGGTTTGCTTGATTAAGCAGTAGCCAGTGACATGGTATAACTGTATTTACTGACTACTTTTTTACTGCTATGATTGATTAACTGTGGCTAGAGTATGAGCAAAAGACCAAAGACATCAGCATTCTTTATGATTGGGGGAAGAGAAAGCTTAGAGAAAACGTGGGCAAAATAAAAATAACAAGTCACTTGCAGACAGTAATCTGCATTCAAATTAGACAAAAGGGCAGAAACTTCTCATGCCTTGGATATTCTTACCCCAGTGGGCATGCTATGAAAACAGACACATGAAGGGCAAAAGTTCCATGTTAAAATGCAGGACCTTTTCTCTGTAGACAGAAATATGGTTATGAGAAGCAAAAACCTAGGCAGAGTACACTGTGATAAGCGTGGCTTGTGATACCATGAAATTGAATCAGTTTCAGATGTGGTAGACTGCCTCAGCACAGAAAATGACGAGACACTCTCTATTAATTTGAAATACCTCCTGAATCTTGAGAGACTTGGCCAAAGAGGCTCATGCACTTCCATGTCAACTTGTTTGGGGACAAATTTCAACATCATCTTCTTTCCCTGGGTGTGTGAGATGAAACCTCTTAGAATAAGTCTTTGAGCCACAGGCCTCTCCTAACCAGTTCATCAGCATCGATATCCTAGCAGGTCCATCCAGTCTCTTTTAGAGGCTTAATCTCAGCAGAACAGCTCCGGATTACTGGCTCCCCTTTTCCTCAAAGGTTTTAAAATCATCTTTAATCTTCATCATTTTAAGTTTGTCCGAGGCATTCTTCAGTTCATTTTTCACACTGTTTTTGAAGGAACCTTAGCTCTATATTTCTTTCCTTCCTTGCCTTTCTCCGAAATATTTTCTTAAATCCTTTAGTCAGGCATAGTAATACATAAACTATACATTAAGATATGCATTTATGAAACAAATATAATCTGTGATTTAAAAATATACAGTCACTGTAGCCATATGCATGGATGTATTAGGACATTTTAGGTAACAGTATGTAAAAAGTAACAGTTAATAATATGGAATTTATTGGTATTTTACATGCTGTGCAGTTGTTGAAGGACAATGTAGTAACCAAATCATCTAGTATGTGCAAGTTCAATCAATTCACAGAAAAGAAAATATATTAAAAATAAAAGAAGGTAAAGTAGATAGCTGAGGATTAAAAAACTAGAAATAAAAATTTACATAAAGGACCATTCTCAAAATATAGAACATCAGTGATGACGGTATAGACCTTCTTCATTCACAGAGAATATGTCATAACACTAAAAAGAAAAAAAAAAACAAACAAAAACCTCATTAACAATTAGACAGGAAAATTGTTAGTACTGGAACAGTAAATATTTGTGTTACTCCTCTGAGCTTGACCTCCATGCAAGGTTTCACTAGAAAATTTTTCTTCTTGCCCCTAGTTCTTAAAATAACTTGTATAACTAAATGCAAATAGTAAAACAAGTTAAATATAAATAACACTTCCATCTAGCAGTCTAACAGTTGCTTTCACCAGGTTACTGAACTGAAATAAAACATTTGTTTTAAATAAGTATTACATAGCATGCCCTCAACTTCACTGGTCTACTGCGTCAATTTACTTTTAATAATGCAAATATTCTATTTAGAAAGGTTGAAAAGAGGACCTGCAACAGAAATGTCCACACTAAATGCATCTTGTAAAAGAACATAAGATACATTTGTGTGGCTTCATAAATTTATGGCATTTAAGGGCAGAGAACTACTATATTTCGCTATTGTATCAGAGGTTATTCCTTTTCATCTCATTAAATCTCTTCTGAAACCAGTATTTTGTTTTTGACTGATGCATAGCTTGTGTTTACCAAAAGCACCTATTGCAGAAAAGCATTTCATCTTGATTTAAATCCATTAAGAGGTGGGAAATCAACCACCTTGTTCAGTGGTCTGTTCAAAGAGGTAATAGCTCTTGTTTTAAAGTGAATCTCTTCTTTTTTGTAACAGCCCAGTATGTGGTTTCAGCATCAAAGTTCTCATTTTGTTGTCTTCCCTTAAACTAATAAATACTGTAGTATCCATTCATATTACTGTTTTTTATATCTAGAAAGTATTAATCTACTGCACACAAGTCATTATCCCTTCTGCCATTATGCATCCTTTTAATATGGAAATACATTCAGTTACCTTGTTCGATTCCCTTTACTTCTAAACAACTTTATATGTCTTGGCCTCAAACCTGAAAAACGAAGTTAGTTTTTGACCTCCAGAAACTTCTGTAAGAATGCCAGCAAATAAACCTTTCAAAATGCAAATAAGACATTTTCTTAAGGTATGATGTTGGCAGAAAATGCTAGTTAGTTGTTTACCTTTAGAAATCATTATGACAAATTGAAAATGATACATATGAATTGAATGATGAATTTCAAAATCAGAGAAGTCACTGTTTGTGACTACCTAACTTTAACAGAAATTAAACATGTGGTGAAGCACATTTCTGGTTGTTGATATGCTATCTAAAACAAAATTGAAGTATATAAGCCAAAACACAATAAAAAATTAACTGAAAACTTTCTCCAGTCCAGCCTTGTTTGCTAGAATGCTATAATGACTGCCTGGTAAAAACAAACTTTTTAAATATAAGGATAGACAGCAAAGAAAAGCAATGTATGTAGATTTGTGAAATGGTTAAATCTAGAAAAACTAAAAGGTCAATTCCTTTTAAGAAACTCTTTCAATTCCTCCATCAGGAATTTTCACAGAATCGGAAAATATCAAAATTTCTATTTGATAGCAGTAATTCAATACCACTTATTCTTTTTATAAAATTATACATTAATATTATCTTTCATACTAACGAAAAATATCTGATTAAAACATTTTCCTTCAGCCAAGAAGTAATTTTTTAAATTAAATCTCAACAACTATACTGGAAGTATTTTTCTATATGCAAGTGATTGATCTGAACATATTTTGTGCATCTCTAAGTCACAGTTCCTCAACATTTTCTAAAGGAAAGAAGACTTAATCTTTTTTATAAAATCCACACATATTTTTGTGCAATGTTATAGCAATGGTTTTCATTTACAATCTAACAAAAAAATTAACTAAATTTGAATTAATCATTTAAAGTCCCTCACCTCTCTTTCCGTGCTTACCGGGATATATGTATGCTTAAAAAGCAGTATCAGCATTCAGTTCTGACAATGTGATGGTGCCTAATGGAGTGCTAAAATTCTAGACAGAAGCACTACCCCAGAATGACGTCTAAAATAAGAGCAGGTGACACATTTTTAAATATACCACAGAATTTCTAGTGATTTTTATTTTTTTAATATAGTTTAATATTATTTAAGGGTTAATAGGGCTGTATGTGCAAAATGTTATCAAGGTTTAAGACTTTTTTATTCACCAGAGACCGAGTACTTTTGCTCTCAAAACCTTTATACAAAATTCTTTTCTGTATATGGATTTGCAGAAAGTATTGTACAGCAATAAAAACTGAATCTGCAAGTCAACCTGAAAATAAGAAGTTGTGAATTAGTTTCTCCAAATTAATGTATGTAATGGCAGCTGTATAAACAATCTCTGAGTGAAGGTGAGCCATAATTACATCTAGAGCCTCTTCAATGTCATTCTTAATTCACTTTATTCAACATGAGAAAAAAATAGCAAAATCTGTGAAGCAGAAGTCCTGCATTTCTTCCAAAGGATTGTTCCCATGCTTTTTTCTATTGATTATCCTTACATATTTTAAGATCTCAAGAGCAGCGTACTGGATGTGGAATATACATTTACAATTTTTTTCTCATTAAAGCATTTATGCAGGTTATCTACTTGGATTAAATTTCTGCCTGAGTGTTTCTTTCAATTAATTCTATCCCTGTTGATGGACTGTCTCTTTTCGCAGCTGTCTAGGAAATGTCTCACTTGCAGATAAATTCATACAGAAAACCTAAAGACAGCACATTAAATTTAATTCTGACCTGTTTGGAGGTAAGAAGTGAGCCCTGGAAAATGTCTCTATGGTCGATAGGCCTTTGGCATCTCATCTTTTAAAGATAACATCTTCCAGGCCTGGAGGAAAGCCAGGTAGCCCTCACACATGGGCAGTCAATGAGAACTCTGGCAGGATGCCAAGCTACCTGATTGCTTTTTCTTCTCCCTGCTTTTTTTTGCACAGCAGACCCTTGGAAAGGATGTGCTCTGATCTCTAGAGGAAGGAAAACGTCCTTACCATAAATCAGTCTGCAAAGAACAAAAGGAAGGCAGTATGTTGTTACAGTGCTTTACTATGTGGGATTGTTTCAAGTTTCTGTAAAATACAGCCAGTTCTAAGCATATCAAGTTACAGCTGTCCAATTATTGGATTTATGGATGGGTACGTTAATGCAGACTTTTGTTTTCTGCCTTTGGTGATGAAACAAACTGCTGGTCAGCTTCTTAACATAAGATTTCTGTGTGTTTTGTCCAAATTCTTTTGATCAAAAAGTTTGGAATAGACTTACTAGAAGTATGACATTTTGAAACCTACATTTAGAAAGTTTTCACACAAGGAATAAAAAACAGTGGTTGGATTTACAAATTGTCTTTTGGTTAAATTGGCTGAGATTTACATTCTAAAGATACACTTTGATCTAGTCTTCTGGACTTTCATCTCATGTCATGATTGGGTCCCAAAACCAAAGTCAGGTAATTTTTTCACTCAAAGGAGTGGTAGAGTATGAAAATATTTTAAGGCAAAAGAAGACATGAACCTATATCATTTTGCAAACCTGAATTTTTATCTGTATTAGTCTGTGAATTGTTTACTTTCCTCTAATACAGCTATGGAATAAATGGTTGGAACAATAATCAATTGAGTTACATCTTCCAAAAGGTACAGAGTTCTCTCTCAGAAATTGCATTGTTGGACCACTACCATAATTTGTTCAAAATTTCTTAATTTATTTCAGTTAACTGAAAGGTACATGTGGGATTCAATGCTCTTCAGAGTTCTTTGCTTCAAAATAAGACTTTTTATTCACTGACAGATATTTCTAATCAAGTAATACACAGCAAATGCATGTAGTATGTGTGGAGACTGACATACATAATATAAACTGCTGTGCTACCTGAGATAGGTATCCTGCCTCCCTTAGCAAATATGTATTTCAGACCTGGAAAACATAAAACCTCTTCTAGGTGATAAAGAAAGACTGTGGAGTAGAAAGGAGACTTTACTGTTGCACAGCTAATACCCTCTCCTAATTAACTTCACATTCCTTTGCCTTCACGGCTTTTCACAAGATTAACTTCTACTGCAACCGGGGCACAACTTTCAATCTGTGTTCACTGGACAACTGAATAGTGGGAAATTATGCTTTTGTGTCTAGTTTATACAGTAATTTATTAAAAAAACCATTGTTTCCTCATTAGGTGTTGGATATATGTTGGGTACATAAGTGATAGTTCATCTGTGTTGGGCTGTGCTTGTTGTCAACATACTTGTCTCATGTGTGGCCTAAAAACCATGTTTGGGCAAAGTTTAAGACATTCTAGAATGAATTTTGGGTTTGAATATGATTGAATCAGAGACCTTGTTCCCTTAGTACTGTCATATGCTTTCAGACAGCTGAGCCAAATGAGATGTGTATTTTAAATCATAGAATCATAGAATGGTTT
>NW_010311796.1:0-208 GCF_000700745.2 Antrostomus carolinensis
CACGGCAGCCGGGCGCCTCGCCCTCCTCATTTTCCTTCTCACTTCGTAGTCCTATAGAAAAAAAGCAGTCGGTCGGAGAAATGCTCGTTTCCTTGCAATTTCGGGGCAGGCTGGAACTGAGGCTGGGCGTCCTTGAGTGCCTGAAAGGCACTGGTTTCTGCGCGAAAGGGGACGGTTCAGTCCTTGCTGGTCGTGGCTGGGGCTGGCC
>NW_010311796.1:1142-2397 GCF_000700745.2 Antrostomus carolinensis
ATTTGGGAATGGGAAAATTCTGCGTGAAGGTGGTTTGGGTATAATTTGCAGTGATGTAAATTTAAGATCTGAGCCCTGATGAATTGGCTGGGAGCCCAGTACCTGATCTGCCATGAAAAGGGGAAACTTTGTGTAGCCTTCGTTAACCCCCGGCTCGCCTCAAAGCCCAGGTTGCCGGGGAGAAAGCGAATCCGGGTTCACACAGGGCGTTAAAGGAAACGTCCCAAACCAGTCATTCATTTAACCTTGGAGGTGATAAAACCGCCGCTACCGCAAAGCGGAGGAAAGCGGCGGAGGGGGCGGGCGGGGGCCCGGCGCAGCCCCCCTCCCAGCCCCGGGGGAGCCCAGGGCTCGCCGGCTGCCCGGGCGCTTCGGTAGGGACAGAGCGGAGCGGGGCTGCTCTCGACCCCAGCCCTGACACAGGCTTAAATTCCAGATAGATCTGCTCCTTTCTCCCCCCTCCCAATATTTTATCTTCGCCCGAAAAAATAAACAACGGAGGGTCGAAATGATACTAATACTTACTGCGTAACTGACATTCATCTAAATTACCGTTACAAATACAAACACACCCCTCCGGTGCATTTCCTGCAACATGACTTTCCCCAGCCCGGCTGGGCGTGAGATGACTTCGCTGCTCTTTCCAAATATTCCGGTAACGGGAATAACGATAATGACAAACTCGACTGGCCTGAGAAAAAGGCGGATCTGGAGCTGGCTGTGAGAAACCCCGGATTTCACCCCAGCCGCTCCTTGGGTTTAAAGGAAAACGGAAGAAGACAAGCCCCAGGACGTGTGTGCTCCTCACAAGGGTGGGATGAGGGACAACCGGGGTGTCCCCACGCCGTCGCTGCTGCGGCTCTTTGTGTGCTGGAAAGGCGGCAGCTTCGCTGGAACAAAGGGTCCCCAAACCAGCCCCGTCTCTTCCCAGTTTGCGGAGGCTCCGAAGGTGCCGCTTTCCCTCCCCGCCCTCCGCTGCTTTTCCCACCCTCTCGACTGCGCTGGGAGCGAGCCAGTACTGGTTTAGGATTATGTATTCATCTGGAATTATTAGGTTACAAGAGTGAATAAATAGCGTTTATCTGATCGGATTCAAAGCTGCTTATTTGAAGCAACCGGCAGCCCTGCCCCTTTCGGGGAGAGGAGCGGGAGCCGGCAGTTGCAGGAACCAGCGGGAGTTTTCAACGCAGAGTCGGTGCTACCTAAACCCGGCTGCGAGACCCGCTTGCCCGGGGACACATTTCTCTGCCATTCG
>NW_010311797.1:0-2349 GCF_000700745.2 Antrostomus carolinensis
CACCCTTGAGCAGGGCTTTCCTCTGGGGAGACCCGAGGGAAGGGCGGTGGGCACGCTCGGACCCCGCCAGGCCGGGACGGCCCCTGCGCAGGGGAGGTCGCCGCGCTCTCCAGGGTTTGCTGTGGGGAAGTCCAGAGAAACAAATCCCGGGTGGCCGCAACCTGCTCTTCCCATTGAACCCCACGGGGACGAGGCAAGGACGCCCGTGGCCTCTCGCCCCGGGCCGCCGCTGGAGCAGCCTGGAGCCCGAGTGACCGCAGCGTCGCGCCGCGGGGAGCCCGGTACCGCCGTGCCCACGGCTGCAGCCGCCTTCTCTCTCGCAAAACCTTCCCCTTCTTGATTTTAACCGCATCTCCGAGGGGGCACCTAAGCCGAGCTCGGTACCCCGCTCTGGACCAGCGCATCGTCCGGCCGGGCCCGGGAAAAGCGAGTTAACTGTTCCCTCGTGAAAAGGATGCGCTCTCCCCGAAAGGCACGTACGCAGTGCCTCTGGGATCTTTTCCCTGCAGTTTTAGAAATTAAACAGGACTCTACGCCCTTGCTTTCAAGGGACCCGGGACACCAAAAGAGGCCCTCCAGTTGCGGACTGCAAATAGAGGCCAGTAGCGACCTTACGTCCAGTCTTTCCACGCATTGAAAGCCATTACTTTAACCCTTCATTGCTACAAACAAAACAGAAAAGCATCACTTTTCTATCAACGAGAACAAGGCAACGAGGTACTTTGATATGTAAAAAGCACGTAAGCACACAACCTTCACTTCCTCACGCCAAAGAGCACTAAAAGGCATCCCTCTTTTTTTTTTTTTTTTTTTTTTTACGAAAATTCACATAATTTATCCCTGAATATACTAAATTGCTATAAATACAGTCGTACTTAAAAGTGCCTCCCTGATTTGAAAAACGCGTGTTCCTAGTCCAGGACAAGCAACTCTACGCCTGCTCTTAAAACCTGCGATTCTCCTTTTATGCATAAGCTCCGAATATTCGAGGCGGACTTTTTGGTTAAAAAACAATTTTAGTCTATGAAATAGGTACCCGTCGATCTTATGCGGGTTAAGATGAAGCTCAGAATCAGAAAAGTGGCTTTCATGGTTTGTTTCATACACATATATATCCTTACTTCAATAGCTCGTGTACTTAATCAGCTCATCACACAAGGATTTTCCAATACTCATATTGTATGTACTGAAAAGTAGAAACACATGTCCCTATTATCGTCACAGAAACATAAGAGTCTAGGACAAATCTTTCTGAAGTATAGTACGTGTTCCTTTGGGCCTCTTGGAAACCAAACTGTGATGCAATTGCGATTTAGAACACACCCAAAAGTATAAAAATAGTTTTAAACTTTCTTTTTAATCAATCCCCTGATTGGTGCCTTACAGAACTGGGCTTTACTCCGGCGAGAGAGACCCATTTCTATTTGTTCTCTCTTTTGTCCCTGCTCTTTTTTTTCCTTTTTTTTTTTTTTTTTTTTTGGTCTTTCTTTCCCTGCTAGGGTTAACAATGGTTTGACTGCAAAGATCATATTCTGATCTTCTCCTTCGCGGTCAAATCCAGACATAATAAATTTCAAGCTGTAAAATTCCTTGGCTATTGTGCTATTAATCCCGAAGAAAAAAAATTATCAATGTCCCCAAGAAGGGAGAAGTATTAAAGAGGGAAGGGTCCGAAGCCAATTGTTTGGCTGGGCTCCTTTGGTCTTTGGTTTTGCTTTTTTTTTTGAAAATTAAAAATTTTATTTTTGAAAATGTGTAAAAATTTTACATTAAAATGGTACAATAATACTTGCCAGTAATTTTTAACAATATTCCTTGTAAAGAATACGCATAAAGTACAAAATAAAAAACTCCGTAAGTCTATTATAATACAAAACACAGGTTAAAATAAGAAATTATAATCTTGACTTTCTTCTGTGTAAACATGTTAATCTTTTCTTTTCTTTTATAAAAGTACATGAGACAAGTGTACTAAAATGAAAAAGTATTGCTTTGCTGTCCTTCTTCAAGCCTTTATTTTTTTTCCTGTACATTATTGTTTTCAAGCTCCTAGACCTGAGAATCTCTGAACTTTAACGGTTTAGAGACGGTATTTACCACCATTATTATTATTATTATTATTTTCCTTTTTAAGGAGTAACGAGTAACTTTCCAATACCGTAACCGCCTGCCCGTGCAGCATCTAGACCGGGCTTTGCATAAATGCAGGTCCCGGGCAGAATCCCCCGGAATCCCGCGCAATCCCCAAGCAAAACTCGCGGCCCCTGCGGGCAAGCGGCGCAGAAAGGAGGTACCCCAGATCCTACCTTCGGAAAGACTCCCAAACCCTTAACAGTTAGAGATCCGGGC
>NW_010311798.1:0-658 GCF_000700745.2 Antrostomus carolinensis
CCTGCTGTCCCCATGTCCCTCTGTGTCCCCTCCAGCTCAGTCCCCTGTTCCCACCATCAGACCCAGCTGATGTTCAAGTGGGCAGAGCCCAAAATCTGCAGCGAGGAGCTGCCCCAGGCGGCCCAACTGCCCCCGTCCGGGGGGAGAACCAGGTGCCCCCCCTGCAACCCCGGCTTCGCCAAAACCAACGGCAGCGCCTGCCAGCCCTGTCCCTACGGCTCCTACTCCAACGGCTCCGGTAAGGACGTCACCCTCATTGTCCCCAAGGGGTCACCAGGGCACCCACAGCTGCCTGAGTGGGAGGTGGGTGCCACCCCAGTGCAGGGTTGTCCCCTCCTGTCCCTGTGCCTCCAGTAAGGACATCTCCATCATTGTCCCCAAGGGGTGATTGGGGCACCCACAGCTGCCTGACTGGGAGGTGGGTGCCACCCCAGTGCAGGATTGTCCCCTCCTGTCCCTATGGCTCTGGTAAGGACATCCCCATCATTGTCCCCTCCAGTCCCTGTGCCTCCAGTAAGGACATCCCCATCGTTGTCCCCTCCTGTCCCTACGGCTCCTACTCCAATGGGTCCAGTAAGGATGTCACCATCATTGTCCCCAAGGGGTGACCAGGGCACTCGGAGCTGCCAGGGTGGGAGGTGGGTGCCACCCCAGTGCA
>NW_010311798.1:820-1601 GCF_000700745.2 Antrostomus carolinensis
GGACACCCCCATCATTGCCCCCTCCTGTCCCTCTGCCTCCAGTAAGGATGTCACCATCATTGTCCCCAAGGGGATAACTGGGGCACTCGGAGCTGCCAGAGCAGGAGGTGGGTGCCACCCCAGTGCAGGATTGTCCCCTCCTGTCCCCAGGCTGCCTGAGCTGCCCTGTGGGCACCGAGCCGGTGCTGGGCTTGGAGTACAAGTGGTGGAACGTGTTGCCCCCCAACATGGAGACCACCGTCCTCAGCGGCATCAACTTCGAGTACAAGGGGATGGCAGGTAGAGCTGAGACACTGTCCCCTCACTGTCCCCTCCCATGGGGGCAGCTGGGGACCCCGCTGAGTTGTCACCATGTCCTGGCAGGCTGGGAGGTGGCAGGGGACTACATCTACACGGCGGCTGGAGCCTCCGATAATGACTTCATGATCCTCACGCTGGTGGTCCCTGGCTTCAGGTGGGGTGGGGACACCAGGGACAGGAGGGGGACAGCGCCATGGGACAGAGCCCAGCAGTGTCCCCATGTTGTCCCCACACTGTCCCCAGCCCCCCAAGCCCAGTGCTGGAGGATGCAGAGAGCAAGGAGGTGGCCAGGATCACCTTCGTCTTTGAGACCATCTGCAGCGTCAGCTGTGAGCTCTACTTCATGGTGGTGAGTGAGGGGACACCGGGGTTGGGGGGGACACACACGCACAGAGCAGGTTTGGGGGGGTCCCCACTGTCCCCGTGTCCCCACAGGGCATCAACTCTCGCACCAACACACCCGTGGAGACGTGGACGGGTC
>NW_010311799.1:0-569 GCF_000700745.2 Antrostomus carolinensis
CCTGGAGGCACGGGGGGTTGTAGCCCTGGCACGCAGCCGGGACAGCTCAGGGGCTCCTGATGGAGCATCTCCCCAGCAGGACCCATGTGGGCAGCGAGAAGGGTTGAGTTTTAGGAAAGCAGAGAGCCCAGTGCAGGATCTGGCCCTTCTCTTACCGTCTCCTCCGTGTCTGTGCTCTCCTCAGCGCTGTCGATGTCGCGCAGGTCGCTGTGTCCCTCGGCTCCTGTCCCCTCCTTCCCCCGGGGCTCCCATGACCCCTCTCCTGCTGGGGACGGTGACTCTGCCCCCGTCTCTACCCTCTTCTTCTCACTTTCCTTGGACCCTGCAAGGACAGAGACAGTAGAAATTTGGAGTGACCATGCAAACATCAGCCTTGTCCTCTCAATGTCCCCTCGTGCCCAAGGGCTGCACTCTGCCCTGCCCAGGGAAGGGGGAGGACACGGGGAATTTGCCCAGTTGGCTCTGGTTGCCCAGCTCCCTCCTGGGCAGGGAGGGATCCCGTATGCCCGGCTCAGGGTCCAGGCTCGCGTGTGCCCACAGGCTGCCCAGCACGGATAGGTGGGTGTTGG
>NW_010311799.1:632-1809 GCF_000700745.2 Antrostomus carolinensis
GGTCCAGGCTCGCGTGTGCCCACAGGCTGCCCAGCACAGATAGGTGGGTGTTGGAGGGTCTCCAGCACATCTCCTCACCCGTGAGATGCTCTCTGCGCTGGTCCATGCGGTCCAGGCTCTCCAGCAGACTGTCCACTTGCGCCTTGATCTGGCTCAGCTCCCCCTTGATGGAGTGCAGCTCTTCGGCCCGCACTGCGGGGAGAGGAGCCGTTAGGATCCCACCTGGATCTCCAGCCTGTCTGGACCCGGGGAGACACCATCCCGGGCAGCCACCTCCGGAGCATCATCCTCTCTGGAGCATTATCCTCTCCGGAGCATCCTCATGCCAGAGCATCCTCATGCCAGAGCGTCCTCCCCATGGGCATCCTCAGGGAATGGGGACAGGTCCCCACCAGCCCAGTGCAGTCCAGGCTGTGTCTGCTGGAGTTGGGGACTCGTAGCAACTGGTTCAGCACCGAGCGGGACCTTCAGGCACCAGCACGGCTCTAACGCAGCGAGACACAAGGGCTGAGCCTCCTCTTCCTCCCAGCCCCATCGCACTTACGCTTTGTCCGTCCTGCTGTGGAGCTGGCGCTGCTCCTCGCCCCAGGCTGGGGGCTTGGGCTGCTTTTGCCTCCTGCTCCCACGTGAGTTCGTCTGGTCTTGAGCGGGATGCGGTTAATGAGGGGGGGGATCTTCTGGTACTCGTACACCCTGCAAGGGCACAAGAGCACGGCAGTGTCATCACAACCTCGGAGGTGCAGCAGCAGCAGCCCCTGCCAGCCAGGAGAGCATCTCTTGGGGTTTCTCTGTGGTAAAGGACCCCCAAAACAGGCACTTCCCAGCCCACACTCTGCTCCTGCCCTGGGATACCCCACCCCTGAGGTCCCCAGCCCGGTGAAGCTGAGGCACTTGTGTTCCTGGAAGGGGACAATGCCACCAAGTCTCTCCCGGAGGTGGGGAGAAGGATGCCCAGGGACACCCGGCTTTCCACCTTCGGCAGAGGCGTGCTCAGCCCACCCTGCTCCCGGGATGCCGTGCTCACCGGTACGGGAAGTCGTCCCTGTAGAGATCATAGTCCAGGTCGCAGTTACTGCTGCAGGAGGGGGAAAGAGGAGAACAAGTCACCCACTCTGTGGGGCCACCAGCGCCGTGGAGCAGCCATCTCTGGGCACAGCAGGGCAGGGACACCCCCCCA
>NW_010311800.1:0-30686 GCF_000700745.2 Antrostomus carolinensis
GGTACGAGGCACCGAGAGGAACGGATGACAGCCGGTACACTGGCTTTGGCGCTTAACCTCGCCGTGGCTTTCCGGTGGCCGAGATCTCCAGGAATCCCGGCTGTGGGGGCACGGCCAAGGCACAGCCTGGCTGTTGGCCAGGGATAAGGACGTTGCCTCTGGTTTTACGCTGCTTTCCTCAGAACCGGGAGCAGCGGCAGTGGAACCTGCTGCTGCTCAGCACCGAGTGAAGTGAGACCGGATCGATCCACCGTTACTAGAGCAAGCCAAGAAATGGCTCATGCTTTGACTCCTGCCCTTAACATCACAAAGCAACAAGTTCTGTGGTTCTTAGTGACTATCAAACGGTTAGAATTGCCTTCTTGAAGAGACAATGTCAGATAGTTTTGTCAAAAGAGCCTTGGAATTCTTTAATTTCTGTAGTTGAAGGACTCGGTATATTGAGTCTGAAAGAGTCCAGATTGCCTTTAGAAATGTGAATTAAAAGAGTTTCTAGGAATGCCTGGAAGAAAAAATATTTTCCTCTTATGTTCAATTTGCTGAACTTCTGCAAATATTGAACTCGTGTTTCAATTACTGATACAAAGGATCTAATCCAAAGTCAAAACATCTTTGCTTCTGGTGTCTTTCCTTCTGAAACCCTGGGTTGTTTTGTTTCCCATTTCTGTGAGCCTAAACAGGATCTGTATTTCTAGAACATTAAAAGTTTAAGCAGGGAGTTTAAAGGGAACATCATGTTTAACTTCTAGGATTGTATTTCTTGGGTCTTCTGCTTTTCTTCTATAATGTGTTACCTCTAATAAATGTGGCTTCATATCTAGCTGTTCTACAAAAGCAAGCTTTTTTCTCCAAACACTGTAATCATTCTTCCCTTTGCAGTTACAATTAAATTATCTTGGGACAATAGGTATATAATATTTGTTTAAATGACTGTATTAATAATTAAGATCTCCTTTTTGTGCTAGCTGGGTTAATATTTCAAACATATTGCTGTATCCCTTATCAAATCTGTTTTCCTTTCCAGTGACTAACAAAAGTCCAGTCATTCTGATGTGTAGATTTCTGCTGCGGATGGCAACTTGTTCATGTTGCTTTATTTTTTTAATTGTATATGTTCTACTACACATCTTGTTTATCTTTTGCAATTCTTTGTGTAAGGAAGTTTCTTGTAGCAAGTCCTTCAGTAATTCTTGAGTCTTTTCTCCTGCTGTCATAAGGTTAAGATTTTTTTTTTTAAAAAGCAAACCAAAACCCTTGAAATCTTTCAGTGTCTGTCTTTTGTGCTAGGCCTGCTGGACAGATTACTTTCTCAAGATTTCTTTTGAAGCATAGTGACTGCTTTCTATAAACAATCTTCAATTTGTGTGGCTTTCATTATGTGCTCTATTTGTATTACTCGTATCCTACTGCTAGAAGTGTGGTTAACTGCTGCCCTGCACACAGTTTGCAACTGTGATAAGTGTTGTGCATGTTCATTTTAATAGCTGGATCAAGATACTGTAAATTCTTTATATTGGCTCTCATTTCTGTGTTTGTGCTATTGACCTACTCTGTCAGTCACCTGATAACTGATGACATAAGTGACTGTGCAGCGTTCATGTTTGGATTGCTCATTACCTTGAAGCATATAGTGTCGTAACTGATGGCCTCTGACAGATCAGTAAATGTTATGAATATTTAGAATCTGTAATTTTCAGGCACACTCTAAAAAAGGCTTGCTTTGCAGCATAGCAGGAAGATCTGGCCTTTTCTCTTTATGCCTTTAATGTCTCTTAAAGGCACTCTGAGGATTAAGAGTGCAGTGGGGTATTCTCTGTGTAGAATTTAGCTTTTATTATCTGACTGTGATTTTGGTAGCATCCATTAAGACTGTTCTGGTAGAGTGAGGAAGTATCTAATTAGCTTTGATCAGGACACTAGTCAAAAAAGTCTTTGCCTAAAGGCATAATTCTGCTGAGCTTGAAAGAGGGAGACATGGATCTGTGAATAGGGTGGCAGCATCCTACTTGGTATTTGACTTAAAGCCAGATGCAATACAGCAAGATTTTTGCTGAAAGCTGAAATGCAAATATCTATTGTATGCTTATTGTTGGACATGGCAACTGTTTTCCAAGATGCTTTGTCACTTGCTATGTTGGAACTGACCACTGGAACTTCAAAGACAATTAACTCTTTCTAATCCCCTGCCTTTTTGCTGTAATTTTGTGCATGGATGTCTTAAAGAGTATACCTGGTATATTGTAGAAAGTACTTATGTTTCATGGAGAACTGTTTGAATCCCCTTCTTCACTAGAAATGTGATGGAGTAGGTGCCACTGGTGGAACAGAACAGCATGTTGCTGTGTTGAATGGAACATAAATTGATCAGCTTCATAGAAAAAAGGGGCCTGTAGTGTAGCCAGGCATTTGCTCTAAATAACACTTTGCTTTGTCTCTAGAATTGTTGAATAACAAGTTTATTCTGGCCCTGTTGTAACCTGCTAATTGTTCTGCTCTTTTCACCCACAGGTTGTGACTGTTTCTCTTCTGTCATTTGTGTGGAAAGTGCCACACACACTCCAGAACAACAACGGCTTTTGCTTGCATATTCCAGTGTTTCTTTTGTCAGCGAGTTCAGCAAAGTTGTAATTCTTCAAGTGCCAGCCCTGAGCTGAGTGAGGAGCCACCAGCAGAGATGGTAAAAATGACAAAATCAAAAACGTTCCAGGCTTACCTGCCAAACTGTCATCGAACCTACAGCTGTATCCACTGCAGAGCCCACCTAGCCAATCATGATGAATTGATCTCTAAGGCAAGTGGTTTGTTTAGAGACCTCATGAATTATTTCTTAACTAAAATGATTATCACTGTATCACTGCTCCCAGCAGATAAGGGATGCAAATTGATGCATCCTTTAGAGTATCTTCACTGGGTTCACTCTTGTGTCATACATGTTTTGTACTGAGGACTGGATATATTCTGGAAACTTTTGAATGTGGCATAAAAGCTGATCTAATATATTCCCCATATTAACAGTCTCTCTCTACTGTCAGGTAGGTACTATTTGTGAGCTGCCATACCTGAAAAGTCTGCTAAGGAAAACTTGTCAGAAGATAACACGGATCTCTGGGTAGTGAAATTATTCTGGGCATGGTTATTCCAGATAAAGATTATTTTTGACTGTTTAGTTGAAGGTCACAAAACTGTCTGTTTCCAGAATGTTCCAATGCTATTATGGAATTTGTAAACACATTTACTTCTGCTGTATACCAGTTCTTAAGAGATGTGAGTAGCCAGAGATGTTCAAAACAGTTGGACTGTCTAAACTTAAGCTTAGAGGATATGTGGATCCTTGAAACAGGCTAGGCCTGTCCTTCTTGCCTGTTGCTGGAAGAAACCAAGATTTGTGATGTATGAAGTAACGTAGGAAAACTTGAAGTTTGGGATAAATACTTGACAGACTGTCTCTTTCTTAAAATAAGCTCCTGATGTATTTTCTCTTCATAGTGTCCTGGGGAAAACACTTTGGTTGCTTTTACTGCAAGTTGCTTTCTGTATAACTACGTTGTCAAATAAAATGTTTAGTGGCAAACCCTTTATAGCTAATTTTATCTGTTGCTCCTGCCTGTTTGTGTGTTCAGCAGCACTAAGGTGATGCTCTTGAGTGCTGCTACTTCTGAATTGAGGTTTTCTTTGAGGAGAAAGTATACCTGTTCGCTTATCCCTTAGAAGAGGTATTGGGAAATGAGTTTTCCCCATACAGTCTTTTTTGTTACTAATATTTTTGATCTTTGTATAGATCTCAAGACAACTTTTTGATTCAAATAGTGAAATTTGTGACAGTCCTTGGCAGTGTGCTTACTGCTTGCTTTTAGTCTCTTCCCCTAAACAATTCTTTCCCTCAACATGGTACATGGATTGAGGCGTGGAACTGCAAGTATGACACATCAAATGTGAAATAGTGAGCTAGCTACATACATAAAATGACATGAAGAAAGTAGGAGGAAGGACTTGCTTTACTTGTATTAATCTGAAAAAAGTTCCTCACTTTCCTTCTAGTGATTGATCTTGTTTTGTTTTAAGGGCAGCAAAAACAAGGGAAAAATTCAGATAGTAATGTGAATACATTTCAATTTAATTTGTTTCCAGGTTGATTTCAGAACCTAAGGGGTCCTCTTGGCAGCACTGGATTCTAAATTGCAAGCAATAATAGCTTCATTATTCACTACATGTTCTGGGCCAAAAACTAGCGGGAGAGGTTAATCTTTCCTGAACTTCAGGTTGTAGATGCCTGCAGGAAGAATGAAACTTTGCTAGCTGTGTCTCTGAAGATGTATAAATTCACTGAGAAGTGCACATACTTAATAGGAAGCTCTTCTTTTAGAGGACTTACATTTTTGCATGTCAACTAAACTGCCACAGTTACCACACAAGCCAGTTCTCCAATGTCGTGGGAGTTTTGGTCAGCAGAACATTTTGAGTAGGTTCTTAAGCAAATCATGTGTTCCTATTGCAACTTCATAAGTAATTTAAAACATAAAAAAATTTCAATTCAAAGAACATGGAGAACTCAAAAAAAAGTCTATTTAGTAAATACAAATACAAAGTTGTTTCTAATGGTGTTGGGAAGGGTATTAGATATGGATTCTGATTTACTTCTGGCTTCCATAATTCTCAATGAAGACATCTTACAAAAGTTTCTGTACTTCCAGGTTGACCATAGCTTATTTGACAGCTGATCCATATTCTGTCAACTTAAGTTTTCTTGACCATACCTTATTATCTATATCTGTGTGATAATAAGAAATACATTTAAATGTGAGGTGTATCTTTTTGTATGCTTGTAAAATAAAAATAACATTTCTCATCTATTGTACTCGTATTTGGAACATAGCTTTAAAAAACTCACTCTCCTTTAAGCTTAGCTTTTATATATTCCAACACTGGAGTTCTTCTGATGGAAAGAACTGCAAATCAATAGTTAGATACACTTAGAGCATTAAAAATAAGTAGTGCTGTTCTGGGGGGTGGCAGGGGGAATGGTGAGAGGAAATAAGATTTGATTTATTCTAAATGAAAACACAGGTTAACCTGGAAAATAAAAACTGGAGAAATACCCTAGGAAACATGTGTAGATGTAACTTGGGCTAACAGATGGGTGTACCTCAGAATAGGTTTTTTTATAACATTTTTCTGAAGGTCTTGTAAAGTGCTTTCATTGTTGCACATTGTGTGCAATGAACTTAGGTTAATGAGATAGTTATAGTAACAATATATAGAATTCTAGTTACTGTAACTGCCCAGCTGCAGCAAAAAGACTTAAAATAACCTGAAGTGTAGTAAGTTGATTCTATACAATCTAAAGTTAACTAAGAACAGTAGTCCCTGTGCTGTTTTAGATTTATTGATGGAGCAGAGAATTGGACTGCTCAACCTGATTTCCCCACCCGCCCTTACCTCAGGGGCATAGTTAAAAGCTAAGCTCTGGGTAAACATTAAATTACAATTTTTAGTTACCAGTTGTCTTGCTTTTTTTTTTTTCAAATGCTTACTGTGCAGTATCACTCCTGAACACCAATGCCACAAATACTCTTCAGCAGATCAAGGCAAATGGTATGTGGTGCCTAGCTGTAACTGCTTCATTTGGGTGTGCAGCCCCCTGCCATGCATTTCCTGGATGCATGGTGATTGTAGCTTCTTCTGTGTGGTCAGGGGAAAAAGGGCCAAAATACATGGTGCACTCTTAATTTAAAGGAGCTACCACTAGCTTTCTGATGTGCTTTGAGGTATAAGCATTTGTTATACTTGACACTATGTTTTCAACTTCAAGATAAAAGATAAGCTATGCTGTGAAATGAGCAGTGTTTCTCTTAAATGTTGGTCTGTCAGAGTGCTGCATATTTCTGTCAGTTGTCCCTTTGATTCTAGTTCTCAGAATACCAGACTTCAATATAGATTGGCAGCTCTGCTTTTGAGAACTGTTGATGCCAGTTGTCTGACAAGGATGGCAGCATTACACGAATCACCTTTTCATTTGATTTCTGTTCTGTTTGAGCAGTAGGATTGCTCTCCTTTGCCTTAGAATTAATCATCAAGCTCTCTTTTTCTTGTGCCCTTGCTGGTGATAAAATGGCAACCAAGAGTCTTAGCAATGGCTTAGAAATAAGAATGCAGACTAATAACACAGTATAAAAGTGTGCTACCTGCACAAGTGAATTCATTGGTAATTGTTGTTGTGGCTTTCTCTGCAACTATGAAAGGACTCAATGTGTTGCCCTGTGTTGAAATCCACTTGGGTTGTAGTGTACACTTCTAGATATTTCTGCTCTATAACCTGTGTTTTCTGGGTCTGGGGAGGAACATGGGGAAATGGAAGGAATGGGAAGAAGGCTGGTTGAGAACAGGAGTCCCCAACTAGGAGATCAGCAGCAGCAGAGATGTTGACAAGCATTAGTCTGTACAGCTGAACACATGTACACATATATTAACAGTTATTTATCATCCAGATCATTTTTGGGGGGAAAACACTAATTTGAAGGATACATAATCAAAGAACTAATAAACTGTAGATGTCTTTTAATTGAAGTAAATGTAACTTTGAAGTGGTGTTTGGTACCTCTTAGACACTACTGATCTGCATTGTTACCAAGTCTGCTAGTGCTGGATCTTATGTTTCTTTGGCAAAGCCTTCAAAGTGAACATTAAACAGTTTTAGAAGCTATTAGGAGTATGTATACCAGTTTTCACTACATGGAGGGGCATTCAGAGGACAGGGGAAGACCTTGCAGCTTTTTTTTTCTTTCTTTAAAGATGCAAATGGATATTTTTAGAATTATATTTTACTGTGACTACAGGCATAGGAGAGAAGTAACCTCTATCAACAAGCAACCACAGGTGTTAACAGAGCAAGGCAAAAAAATTGAGGCCATAGGAGGCACTTGTTGAATTTAAAATGTTTATATAGCACATAAAAAACAACCAAACAATGTATGTTAATAACCATAATAACTTTAAAAATCCCAACAGCTAAAAAAATTCCATCATTAAGTTTTGAGGGAAAACTTCTACAAGACGATTTGAAGTCCAGGGGAGGCTGCTGCTTGTGTGGCCTGTACAAAGTTTTACATGGGTGATGCTCTTAAAGTGATTCTAAAATAAATTTTGTGAAAGGCTTAACTGACAGAGCTTTCTTCTAATTTGTTTGTAAATGGTAGAGAATGTGCAATAATTATTAACAGCAGTTAATTTTATAAGAGGCAAATGGTGCTTGAAGAGCATAGGTCCCAAAGCACTTGAGAATGGCTTGTACCCACTAAGTTCCAGTAATTGTTTAGAAATTCAGTCAAGGTCCAACAAATTACAAAGAAATACAAATACCTAATAGAAATCCTGTAACCTGGTGGATATATTGCAAAGGATAATGCTTTGTTCCTCAAGGCTGACCTGCTTGAAAGACTGTTACATCATTTTACAATGTGCCTTAATGCTGGGGATGGATGAAAATCTGGATTACTTTGTATAGATGCCCATATAAATACTGTCACTTTCTTCTGTCTCATTCATTGCAAAGCATGTCTGACCAGAGGGGGGGAAAGTCATATGAAATCATAGACAAGACTACATGTGTCAATATTTTCAAGAACAAGTTCTGCATAAAGGTGTATATATATGTAACTGTCACTGAATTCACTGGGAAATCCTTGCACAACAATTTTGGTGGTTAAATTTAGTTCTTCAAGGCACTCAGTATGTCTGCTGTTACATTATTGATGAGAAGGAAGTGTGTTCAGCTTAAACAGATGCCAAAACATTTTTAGCCTTGCTTAGCAGTCTATGTTTTTGTCCTCTGTTTAACTGATGAGTTCAAGAGGATTTTTTTAAGGATTTATTGTCTTTCTGTGATGTTCTTAGCTTGATTCAGTCTGGTAATCCACCTTTGTTTATGATATAAGGAGTACTTGGAAAGATAGTTGAACCTGTTATATGCTTGAACACCATTTTTGTTCCCTACTGAAACAGTTGAGAATGGACCTAATTTAATAAATATTCTGGTGATATATATTTTCTTGAAGAGGCTTCTATTTTTTGGGTTCTTTTTTTTTGTGTGGTTTGGGGGGTTTTTTGTTTTGCCTTTTGTTATTGTTGTTTATTTACTTGGGGGAAGAATCTAGTTTTTGGAAGAGAAGGAAGCAATATTTGGAAAACATCCAAAGCTAGATTTGAAGGCTTAAAGGAGCTGGAAAGTGTGCAAGGGAATTGTTCTACTCTATTGAGTGTTTCAACATAATTATTTCTGAAATACATTCAAGATGCTGTATAATTCAAGATGACTTGTCCTGCCTGACAAAGTCTTCACACTTCAGAAATATGATTTGCAAAATCTGCAGGCATGCCGGTTTTGGGGTGGATTTTTTGAAGGCTATTCTCTACATATTGAACTTTATATCTTGCTGTATTAAAATTCAGTGAATAATTGAATGAAAATGTACTTAATTTTTTTATTACTTATTGTGGAATTGTCTAGAACTTGCTTAGTAAACAGCTGAGGAGCACTATCTCTAGCTGTCTGCAGTATTGAGGAGCTGGATCGGAGAGAAATATCAAATAGAACAATTTTTTTATCCCCCCCTGATACTGCCTGTAGCTTATGTTTATTTTTCTGAATTTATTTTAAAAATCTTGAAGTGATGGGACATCCTTACAGTCTCTGATGCATCCTACTGAGAAGATAGTTTTTGACATCAGAGCGCTTTTATGTCTTTCTGTTTTGCCTTAAGAATATTGCCTCTAAGAATACTGTCTTCTGAATTAATCAGTAATATTTATTTGAATTGCATATTTGTTCAGAATACTAATTCAGTTTGATCTGTTTGAGCTTGTAAAGTGAACTGTAGCAAATGAAAGGAAACTCAAGAAAATGAAACAAAAAAACGCCTATGGACTACTTTCATTGCCATTCTTCAAAATCATTTTTCCACGTTACAAGTATCTTGCAAGCTGTGCTTAAGGCAGATACAGTTCATGCCATTCTGACTTGCTTATAATAATGCCTGCCATACCCTTAATACATGCTAAGGCAACAGTTTCTCTGGATGTTTTCTGTGGAGCATGGTTTCTAGTCATGCAATCTAATCCCATCTGTGGGGAATAATTAATTACAAAAGCTTTTTATTAGCTTCCCTTCCCCCACACATGCCCTTAGGTATGCCTTGGGGCAGTAAATACATGTTCTCCTTAACTGATACTTCCTTTTCTCCTGGGTAAAACAGCTAATCCTGGCGTTAGAGGTAATGACAGGTTTAATTTAGAAGCATAGATTATGTCTATTTCTGCAGGTATGTACTAGTGTGTAAGTGAAACATTTATAAATAAGTTTCTTTACTACAAAATAAATTTATTGATGATAGAGGTCTGTCAGATGACTTTGAAATATCATAATACCAAACTGTTGTTGCAGTCGACCTTCATATAGTTCCTAAGCACGATTAAACAACTTTGCTTACACTGTCAGACATTCTAGACACTTTCAACTGCTGAAGCAAGAAGTAGTTATGGATCTTGTAGATCTTCCTGTAGGAATGGACAGCTTGTCAAAGATGAGGCTTTTCTAGGGACAAAGTTAACTCATAAATTAATGCAATATTATTAATGGAGGACCATGAAGAGGCAGACTTAAAGCAAGTTTGTTTTAACTGCACATATTAGTTGAACTGATAAACTGCCCAGCTTTGAAGTAAAAATCCTGGTTGATGTGAGTCACTATTGATGACTGTTGGTCACACTTGCCACTATCTTCTGATTCCTCTCTACTGGATGCGACATGATTTCAGACTCAGAATTATGTCAGTTTTAATGAGATGTTCTGTTTTAGTTGTGATTTATGGCAATTTTGGAAGCGCTGAACAAATCCTGCAAAGGAAAAGTCTGCTTTTGCATAGCTGATGTTTATTCTGTAGAAGAGCAGTTTGGAGACTGGTTTGAACAGTTATGCCTGTTAGTCCTTGACACTGCCATTTAAAATATTCTCTTTCATTTCCTTTGAGGAGTTGACACACAAGGCGTTTAACCTGTCAGTCTCTTAAAATTCATATCAGTCTGAATCATACAGTGTAGAGTGTGAGAAACTTAGTGCTGGCAAAAACAAACGTTTGTTCAGTATTAATTTTTTTTTTTTTCTGGTTATGCAAAATACTCTATCACCAAGTTAAAAGCTTAGCCAGCAGTTCAAGTGCCAGAATGAGTTGTCCTCTTTTAATTTCTAGTAATAGGATGCATCAGGAAGTAGAGCTCTTATAATAAATCTTTTTTGTATCTAATCAATATACTGTGATCAAGAGAATGTGTATTTGACAGATGCATAGCTCTTTGTGGTGTGTGAATATAGTTTTGGGAAAAAAAAAATAAATCCCCTCAGCTATTCATGTGGATAAGAAACTCTGACTGCCAAGCTCTGCCAAGTTAAGAAATTAATAAGAAAAATTAAAAGGCATGGGAATTTAAAAATCAATATGTTTACAGTGCTCTTACTTTAGTCAGTGTATTTTAAAGGAAAGTCTAAGTTGTCTAGACCCAAGTTCTGTATTCCAGAACACAGTAACACAAGTTGCCACAGGTTGCTGTCAGGTTATCTGTGAGTGATGGAAGCGTGGAGGAACTTGCTCTTCCCAGCTGGGCAAAGAAACAGTTGTTCTATGGCATGTAAATATAATATTTAGCCTCTAAATATATAGGTAGGAAAGAAAGATAGTATCAAATGAATCAGCCAAACTCTGCTAACAGGAAGCTAGAGAAGGTGGGAATGAAGAAGCTTTTCACAGTGGCATGTTTGTGAACAGATTTTCTTTTTAAAACCACTGTCCCAGGAAAAGATTCTATTTTGTGTTGCTTCTCCCTCCACTCTACTCTGAGAATACCAAAAATTAGAAGGTAATGAAGATGGCCATTTCGGGGCGGGGGGGGAACACCTAGGAGAGAGCAGCATATTTAGGGCAACAAAGGAAAGGGTGCAAGAAGAGAAGAATCACTTGTAAAAATACATCATGAAAAAGAACAACTGAAGTAGTACTTTCCAACCTGCGGTTTGTATTTCATTTGGCTAGAGATTTTTTCAGCTTATGAAACAAGAGAGGGGAAGGGCTTTTTTTTCTGCTATTCCTGGCATCCTGTTACTGCCCTCTGCATAATTTTGATAAATGTAGGGTCAAAGGAGAGCTTTTATTAGGTGATACTAAGTCAAGACTAAACATAAACTTGGCAGAAATAATTGCATAATGTAGTTCAGAAGGTCTCTTGACTGTTGATTTTTTTCTGGAGTCTTTTTCTTTCACAGCTAGCTGGGGAACTTCAAGTATGGCATACGAGTAGCTTAAAAAGTGATTGTGTAGGACCAGACAAAAAAATACATAGTATGCAGTTGGCTTGTGTAATTACACGTAAGTAGAGAAACTGGCACATGAGAGAGTATTTCTTGGTGCAGTTTGAAAAAGGATTTGTGACTCTTAATTCACAACATAGTTTTTTAAAGCACAGAGAAATGGCTGCAACTTTTTTACTGCAAGAATTTTTACAGTAGCTTAATTAAAAATAATGGTTGTCATGGCTTTGAAAGTTCTTTTTCTTAATTTTGGGTGCATGGAACAGGAATGTTCCAGTTTAAGTTTACTACTTAATTAGAGGACCTTTAAAGTGTTTCCTTTGCTTTTTCTTAAATTTGGGGTTGCCCAACTGCAGTTGTCTAAAGGCATGTGTAGTTGACTCAGGCTAGTTACTCATTTGTTACTGGGGAGTTTTTGAGAGTATAAACATGAATAGTTCTTGTTTTCATCTGCAGTAAGCATTCTCTGCTTCGGTGCCGATTGAGACACTGGCTCTAATTTAGAGACTGCAGGTTCTGTACCATTCTGCTGGTTTTGTGATGCATGTTTAAATATCTCGGGAGAACTGAACTAGCAGTGGGGGGTTTTTGTTTGTTTAAAGGTAGGTGCAAGCATTACTTTCTGGCAGAGCTGTCCAGACTCTTTACTCAACTGAGTCTCTCCTTTCAGGGTCAGTCCTACCTGAAGTTTTAGCTTTCACTGTACTGCATAACCTGTCTTTTTTTCCTTGCCTTGTGAAAAATAAGACCTGCAGTTCTGGCTAATGGAAAGAGTACTTTTTCTTTTGTCTTTGCTATAGATGAAGAAATATGTTCTGCCAATAAAAATCCTCATTTGATAATTCTTTTAAATTGGCTGCTAAAATAGTACTAAAATATTAATGCTATAAACTGTCAAGCAGAACTTCTCATCTTAAGGTGAGATTTTGAGTAGCTAAGGGCTGTAACTACACTCCCACTGTTGCTACTTAGAGTTGTCTGGAGTTGTGGATTTCTTTTAGCATTCTTTGTTGCAGTATATAGTGTTGTTAATGTAGATGAAAAAGTGTTCTTTATATACATTTCCCTTTTACATCTCTTTGAAAACTGTGCTGAGTAAGTAGTTGAGATAAAACAGTTACTGGTATTGTGTTGCTAATCATTAGGCTGGCAAAATATCTATTTTGATGTGAATGGGCTCTAATGATATAACTAAATACATGTCAGAAAAATCCACTGCAGAAAGGTCCTGCTGCCTATGGTTCCATGCCTAATATTACTAAAACCATTCATAAATATTCAAGGTGAGATTTTTCCTTTCAAAAACTTTCCTTGTTGATATAATGTAGGTTTCAGAAACATTAGGTTTTGATCTTCAATACTAGAACTGCAGTGATTCTTAAAAACAGTTGTACTTTCTCTTCAGAATGCATAAAATTGTTAATTTTCTGTGAAAGTAGGCTAGAGAAGGGAAATTCTGGTGGGGGGGAAAGAAATTAAGATAGTTTGGAGATTTTAAATGGCATTTCAGGATGGAAGAGAGAAAAAAATGAAACCTCAATTTCAGTGTGATCCTGTTTGAATGGGAAATAATGCCTGTGTCTAAATTATCAAGTAATTCAATACAGAAGGAACAAATCAACAGA
The DNA here is from genome assembly GCF_000700745.2 of Antrostomus carolinensis. Classification (NCBI taxonomy): domain Eukaryota; kingdom Metazoa; phylum Chordata; class Aves; order Caprimulgiformes; family Caprimulgidae; genus Antrostomus; species Antrostomus carolinensis. Next base: position 12,979 of record NW_010311800.1, read on the forward strand.
TGAAAGCAGTGATACATCTTATATTTTGAATGTTTTACCTATGGCTGGAGCTATTCTGCTCACAAGTTCTGCCAGGGTGTTTGTAGCTCAAGGCTGTCTGATCATAGGTTCAGGCCTTTATGTCCTTATTAGCATTTCTAGAGCGCACAGTAGAAGAGCTTCTGGTTTAGTTCAGTACAGAAGGAATAAAGATGTAGTTCACAGGCACTGAAACTGCTCTGCAAGCCAAACCAACCCCCAGTAAGTGTGGTTGATTAGGGTTTTACTTCAAAACTTTGCTACTGCTCTGAACTAAAACATTAATTTAGATCTAGCCAAGAAAGTCTAACAGTCAACTTCTTTCCGTAATCTTACCAGGAATGTGAGAGATTTGAAAGCATATGGCTGTGCTTGGGCATTTGATGATAACAGTTGTTTTATTAATATAAAGCTGAGCTTATAAACTGATGAGATACATTTCCTGAATAGAGTATGCTGGTTTTATGGTTGGTGCAAAATTTCACTGGTCTTACATCAAATAATGCAATGAAATTGAAATAAATCATCTTTTGGGTGCAGTGGGAGAAGACAGAGGAGATGGAAATAGTTCCCTTTGAGTTAAAGGCAGATTATTATAATTAGCATGAAGGATGTCCAGGAAAATAATAATTGGTATCTTGCAGAGTAGTAAGAAAAAAGTATGTTTTGTTTGCATTACAGATGTCTTATTTTGAACAATAATACTTAACTAAAAATCATTGCTAAAAATCTAATGTGGGTGAAAACTTTGCTGACTAGGCTTTCCTATAAAAAATTGGTATACAATAATTAATCTGAAATAGTTTATAACTGTATTATGTTTATATGCTTACTAACACACCCTTCTGGAACTATTTTTTGTTTGATGGGGGTTTTTGTGTTTTTTTAACAAGTGCAAATTTTCTTTTTTTTGTGCAGTCCTTCCAGGGAAGCCAGGGACGAGCCTACCTCTTTAATTCTGTGTAAGTATGTTGTTATGGTTATGCACACTACCTACAGAATGTAATTTCTTTTTGTATGCTTCTTAAGTGGAAAATGGTAGGAATTAAAGTAGCTGCACTTTGCCCTATTCTTTTTAATGATGGCTGTACTCACCAGCTATAGTTATTAAAGAGCTACTGAGCTGATTTGCAACTATCCTTTTACACATATTAGTTTTATATTTTAAGTAATTCTGTGAATTAGCTGAAAGTTTTGGGGAGGGCGTGCATGTGAAATTCCTTTTATGTGTGTAATGGTAACTGTCTTGATTAAGAGTTGCCATTCTGAGGTATTCCAGAAGTCAAAATACAGTGTGTGACTGTAAATTTCCTTTAGACAACTCTGCTGTAGTCTAAAGAATTTTCCAGTGAGTTAGATACATTTACAGGTTAATGTTTCAGTAAACTTGGTACATCTTAAATGACCTTGAATATTGCAAATGTGCTAGAGGCAAAAGGTCTCTGTGATCTTATCAAGCCTAATATTTGCAATTTTAGGCACGTCCTACCCATGATATAAGGCTCTTTGAATTTGCTAAGGGATGCATTTTAAGTTTCTAATATGCAGGACTGCATTTTTGTCTTTATTTTTCAGCAGTTTATTGTGTTGCAGGAAAAAGAAATGCAGTTAAGCGTCAGTCTGTTTTAGACCAGGATAAAGTAACTATAACTGCAAAGAATTTGGTTGCAGATCCTTGAAATTCTTTATATGTAGTTGTTCAGTGGTGACTTGGGACTTCTAGTATAATTGTAGTAGTAAGAATCTGGTAATACAACAGGAAAAATGGCGAAATTTTGCTCCTGTATTGCCTAAAAACTTGTTTTAGTCTTGCCTTGTCCTGCAAACACTCTTTTTCATGGAAAAAGTTAGCTTGATGCAGTACTTCATGGGATGTTTTGTTTTGATATTGCTGTTTGTTCTTCATAGCTTAGTCTGCTGAGCTGTAGCAAAGAAATATTTATGAGGCTTTTTCCTTGCTGCTATTTTGGAGTTGGTTCTAAATTGAGCTGTTGGTGCTGGTACAGACTTCCATTATAGAGGTCTCAAATTGTTTTTGAAGAAAAGCCTGAAACTCTAGAGGTGTCCAGTTACTGCTTAGTGTTCTGTTCTCTGGAAGTTTAACTGTTTAGCCTTTGATGGGAGTAAGTGGGCATCACCAACAGTTTGCTGTTTAGACTAGCCACATTAAAAAAACAAAAAACAAACCCCTTTTTCTTCCTGTCCTTTAGCTCAGTGTAACAGAGTAAGTCACTTTTACAGCACTGAATAAGTTAGGGACTCTTTTTTTTTAACTATTTCTTGTCCTCCAGAGAAAAGGTGGGTAAAAAGTAGGAAAAGAAACACTCTCGTACAGTTAATGTAATTTCTCCTTTTTTTTCAGGGTAAATGTGGGCTGTGGTCCAGCAGAGGAGAGAGTTCTTCTGACAGGTTTACATGCTGTAGCAGATATCTATTGTGAAAACTGTAAAACCACTCTTGGATGGAAATACGTAAGCAATATACTTAAGTCTTTGATAAATGCTTATATGTTGAAGCACAGATATTTTAGTAGGCCACTGAGTAGCACCTGTACTGATAGTTTAGGTGAGTTAGATCTAGTACTTTTGTATATATCAGACTGTAATACATAATTTTGCTTCATTACATCTGCTGAAATGTTATAGTAGATAACAAGTTTATTCTGAACTGCAAGACAAGCGTGAGCTATAGATGCTATTGCAGCTATCTAAAACTTCTGTAAAATCTTTTTGCAAGACTACCAACCACATATGTTAAACCACATGGAAGAAGTTGTCAAAGTTGGTTTAAAATTTCTTGAGTTGAAAGTGTTGGTCCATGTAGCAAAAATACTAATTATGCCAAAGGTTACTGAGCATGTTTGCATTGCTTACAACTAGTGTGAATTTGATTCTGTTTGAAAAGTTATCCATGCACTTGTGCAGTTACCTGGAACACTTGCAGCTGTGTTGCAAGTTTCATGTTTTGAAATGTTAGATTCTGGGTGTTGCATGTAGGATTTTCATTGGTTCAGTATAGCTTCAGATCTTACAGAAGGAAGTTGTCCTAATGCATTCCTTCTGATGATGAATATAGAGGAGAGTTTTTTTGAAAAGGTTCTCATTCCCTCTTTTCATTGCTTCTGGGAATAAGCAAGCTGAACAGACATTACATGCCATTTCCTAAACTTCACTTTAAAAAAAAGTTAAAATTCCCTAAGCAGTGAGAGAACATGGAAAGTTCAAAAGCAAGATCTGTTGTGCAGTGTCTGCTGATTCCACTTATGAGTTTACTCCTCTTTCCTTCTCAACCCTCTTCATCCTCTCCGTCCTCCCTCCTGCCTTTGATTCAGTGTAACCAATATGGGATGTTAACTAGAATGTTGCCTGGCTTGTATTTTTAGTGTAAGGTTGATGTTAGAGTACTTCATTTCCCCAGCTTAATTCAGTGTCTTGATTTTTCTTGTTTCCAGGAACATGCTTTTGAGAGCAGTCAGAAATACAAAGAAGGAAAATTTATCATTGAACTTGCCCACATGATAAAAGACAATGGCTGGGAGTGAATCGTAACCTTTTTCCTTCTGTTGGGACAATATTCTGTGGAACATGCTTTACAAAGACTAACGCGAAGTAAAGGAAGAGCTTGGCTAGAGTGGCCCTGAGAATATCACTGAACTCTGAAACCTCACAAATGAGTAGTGTAGTGTAAGTGGCTATTTCAGGCCATGTTTGCCTTTTCTCCTTGTGTAAGTTCCCTCTTTTTGTACGTGTATTATTGTGTGAACAGTTGTTTTGGAACATTTTGGATTACCTTTTTCTAAACTCTCTCAAACTAGAGAAACAGTTCACTAATTGAAAACAGATTTTACTGGTTAGCATCTATCTCTGACCTATGCCTTTAATGCTACCTTCTGCTGTGCATGCTTCTTGCCTAAACACCTACACTCCAGCCCTGTAGTTCTATATCTGAGCAGTCCAAAAGAATGTATGGGATGGGGTGCTTTTTTATATGTAGCAATTTCTGATGTGTTTGGCAGTGAAGAGGATGCAGTATTGTAGTTATTAATTTCTTTTTTAAATTTGAGTGTACCACAACCTATGTACATCTTGTAGGTGAATTGGTTAAAGGTACAGTGCTCACTTTAAAAAAATATTTCAATTGCACTGACTGAAGTTAGCAGGTCTCAAGTTGTTAGGAAAGATTATGCTAGAGGTTTGGTATCTTAATGAAATACCTTAGAAGGATTTAAAATCAATTATGCTATAGAATATGTTTGTTTAAGACCGACATATTCCCTGAGGAATTTGCTGGATAAGAAATTTATAAAACTATATCTTGGAAGATTAAAAAGGCAGAAAAATATATGCATCTTCTATTTTGGAAAAAAAAAATTAGTCGGTGTATTAAAAAAAAAAAAGCTTTGGTACTGTACCTTTGCCAGTAACAGGGACTTGTGCATCAGTAAAGTTTTATGGCTGGTTCCATGTAACTGTATAGTCCTAATGCACTGGACAAAGAGGTTGATGATATTGAGGAAACTTGTTGAAGTATTCTGCTTCTGCTACATTTGAACAAAAATATTTATTTTTGTGAGAAATGGCCAGAGCCTATGACATGAGAATTAATATAGTACCTTTAGGAAAAGGAGGGGTAATGAGAAGGAAGGGAAGTTTGACTCAGTTTTTCATAAACTAAAATAACAAGGTAGTTTTTAAAACTTGGGGGTGGGGAAAGGGTTTCTTGGTTTGCTGGCTAAATCATCCCCAAGTACCTTTTTATAGTAAAAATTTATATGAAATACCTTCTCTTTTGTTCTCATGCTGTTTCTTAAATGGAACGAGTTAATGATAGAAGCTTCTGGAAAGTATATGCACAATATTAACTGTTGGTATCTGTGCATGCAAATTCTGAGCAACTATGAAAGAAATGCTCTACATAAATTTGCTAACTTTATTTTCAAATTAAACCATCTTTGAAGGCTTTTTGTATTTTAATCCTTTTAATGCTTTAGGACAAAATGTTTGGAAAAAACCCTTTAACACTACATAAGTACTATAACTGAACAATGTGGAAGCCTTGCAATACAAAATCATTTTCTCTCAATAACAATTCTAATATGGCACCTGCAAAATTAGTCATAGGTGCTGTTGCTGCTGTTGTGTTTTTGGGAATCTCTGATAGGCTTTCTGAACTCTGCTGCACTTTAGAAATCTTGTCCTACATGAAAAATTACGCCAGTGGGTAGGGGCAATACAAATCTTTAAACCAGCTTTCCGGTGTCTTTGTGGGGAGGAAGAGAGAGAAGAGTTTTCACCCATGTGTATATATTCTCTATGATGCAGGCTGGCTAAACTGCATTCAAGATGTTGCAGTGATCTATACATATGAAGTAAAAATGTAAGAATTGGAGAAGTGGTTAAAGCTGTTGGGTTTCAGTCCGGAGACCTGAGGTGGTACAGTTGCGTTCAGTCTGAGTTTTGTGGCTTACACGTTACTACTTCATGTTCACATCATCAGGCTTCAGAGTCATAGAGTAGTACAGGTTGGAAGGGACCTTAAAGATCATCTAGTTCCAACCCCACTGCCACAAGCAGGGACACCTTCCAGGGAGGGGACATCCACAGCTTCTCTGTTAAAAAGTCTCCTTTTTAACAATGTCACTGATGCAAGATGGGCTTTGCTGTTGCCTGTCTCTTGATGGTTTTGACCTGTAATTCTTTGGATTTTGTTTTCCTCCATTGTAATGTATAATGCCAACAAAGAAGGCACTAAGACTTCTATCAGCAAAAAGTTTGTTGGCTTCAAAGTCCAGTTGCAGTGTTGATACTTGTGAACACTTATGTGACGTTTATCTTTAGGCTTTTCTTATTTCCTGACTACAGACTTTTTGAAGCAGTTAACTGGACTGAAGACAAAAGTAATATCTGCTTTTCAGTAGAGAGTTGAAGTTAAAGAAAATATGTAAAGTATTAAAGATTTTTCTCTCTAAAGTTGGGGGTTTGGCTGTCTCTTGTTAGTAAGCTAATGCTGTCTGTAACAGTCTGATTCTTACTTAAAAATTCAACCTCTTTCTTCAGTGCATTATTTGTATTTTAAACTGGACATTTTCACCAAAACCTTAATTAACTTTGATGCCAAAGGTTGGGACTTCATCAAGTGCTTAGCACATAGAGCTTCAGACTACTGGCATAAAGAGTTAATGATCTATATGTGATGTTTATGGCTTTTGCGAGAACCAAACAAAGCAATATTCCTTTTGGTCTTTTAAGAGTGGGCGCTTAGAATGAGTAAAGACTAGAACTAGTACAGATTTGCTATTTCATGCTGCCATGTAACAATTCTTGAGGCTCATTCTATTGAGGGAATACGTGAATTTTCTTCCTGTGTTGCTTGGCAGCATCAGTGATTATTTTCTTCCCTTGTAAAGACTTAAGAGAGTTCTTGTTATTGGTTTTGGTGAAAGTAAAATCCAGATAGCAATGGCTGCTGGCTGATGTGAAGAGGTCAGTCTGGTCACTGAACCCTCCAGCAGTCATTTGAAAGAAAAATAAACTTACTTGAAAAAAAAATTTTACTAAAGCATTTTCCCTCTAACCAATTTTTGTAATATATTAAAGATTATATTTAAAGTTTGTATGTGTTTGCTCTGGGCAAGTTTACTTCCCCTCCAACTTGAGCACTTTTGTTACTTGTACTGGTTATTTTTATTGTTGGTCTTAACATTTATTTTGTATTTTGTTTTTTATAAACTGTAACAAAAAGCTTTTGTGAACCTTTGTTTCTTGCTGGCTCTTTCTTGGACCAAATGAACTGACTATGAGCTGGCTTAGAAGAAATGTTCATTGGGATGCATAGGAATTTGCTAGCAAAAATGTACATGTATTGAAAGGTTGTTTTTTTTCCTCTGAATCTCTAAAGCCACGCCTGTCCTAAGGTAATTAGTCATAATCTGATGTGATTTTTAGTATTCTGACCACACATTCTCTGTCTAGGTCCAAAATAATGGCTGTAACAATGGTGATCAGGACTGAGTCTGCCTCCAAACACTAGAGTTATTCTTTGGCTGGTCATTCTAGGTACCTTTTTGATTAATAAAAGGCAATGCTGTCATCTATAAAAATTCTGTTAAGTTGCAAACTTGCTGTGGAATAAGCTGCAGAATTTGGTGAGGGATTGCTGACACATCAACCTAGCCACTCTTGCTGTATGCTTTTAGCAGTCTAGTAACCTCAATTTTATCTGCCAGTAAAAAGGGCCGGAATATGAATTTCCCTCATTCATTGTAATCTCTACAATGTCAAACTGTATTAATGAAGTTTGTTATAATTCCATCTTAATTTCCTACTAGTGAGGCCTAGTATAACAGCCAGTCTGAGTGGCGTGCCTTGCACACGTGCAGTCTCACAGTCCATGGCAGAGGAGGGGAAGACAGTTTATGAAATTTCTACGAATTAAAATCTGGCCTCCGATGTTCTGACAAATAGTCACCACTGTGTCCATCACCAAACGATCATCTGTATTTCTCATTGGTGTCTCAGGCGAGTGCAAGAGTTCATGAATGCTGTGTGCCGTTTTTGGTGGACTTACGCTTCCCTCTGGGTAATGCTCGTAGAGCTTTTTCTGCATGCTCATCTCAGCAGTCAGATTGCAACAGTAGTGTGACCTACAGTCTCACAGACCAAATTTTGAACATCTTCATTCTTTGATAATGGCGATGAGTGGAAGAAGCTGTCAAATTATTGTTAAACTTTTTGGACACTTTATTGTACTTCACTGAGATTCATGTTAAGCCAACCAGCAGTATAAACACTTACTGCAAAAGGAACAGACACTTCAGAGGCTTCTTTTAAAAGGACTGTTACAAATGGTTTAAGGCCTAAAGCATGAGTCGTAAATGGCAGTTGAGTTGTGCCTCATTGTTTCTTAAACTCTTTACAATGCTTTCTTTTACAGGTGACATGGCTGTGTTGCTGTTTTGTCCTAGCAATACTGTACATCATTTGTTGTTTCACTATATTGTATCTACTTGAGGTATCACAATAAAAGCTTTCAATTGTTTTGTTGAGTTACTTGTTGGTTTTATGCTATCTTTTCTTGCTAATTAAATTCTCGTGCTCATTCTCTGATAAGGCCAGAGAGAAAAGCCAGTGCTTTTAAAACTGTTCTTAAAATTTTCTAATTGTGAGTTGAATCTGATTTTTATGTGGTTTTAAGACTGCCACTAAACATTTGGTTTTTACCTTTCACTAATCTTTCAAAATATAGAAATTTGTGTTGTTACATTTTAGCAAAGTGCTTTCGAAAAGAGTCAGTCTGTGCACACCCCAAAACTAACTTTCAGGTAAATCGTAGGAAGTGTGGATGTACTTTCTGTTGTGTTGTCTTGGTCATGCATAGACTGAAGGAGCACTCTGAGCACGAGAACTCAATCTGTTATTTCTGATTTGGTTAGGAGGAACTTCTGTAGTTCCTTTGATCAGATTAATGGTCTTCTCACATTAGTGGAGTTAGTCATCACTGAGTAACAAGGATGTGATGAAGATTGGTCTTCTCCATCTGAGAGCCCAGGTCATAGTGGGCTTCATATTGACTCCGATTTATTCCATCTGTGTATTTGCAGGAGGCACAGTGTGCTAACTGTGAAGGGCTCCCACCAACATTCAAATACAAACTTTTCCCTAAAGATCATGTCAGTACATCAGTGGCTGTATGCAGTAGCAGGCATGACAGTGGTGGTCAGATTCTCCAGTGGAAAATCTCTGTGTAAAATAGCAAGTTTGGATAAAAGGGGATGAGTAAGTAGGAGGGAGATGATTTCCATAATAAGCTGGCTACTTTCCCACTGTAGCTCCAGTATGTGGTTTGCTACTTTACAGTGAGTGGACACTTGGCTCTTGCTCAGCCTGGCATCCACTATAACCCCTAGGTCCTTTTCAGTTTGAAAATCCAGGCTATGTCACTCATTGATGGGTGAGTAAATCATTAGGCCAAGCAAAGTGATGTTTTGTCCTGATGATTAATCTGAAGATGGTCATATTAATCTTAATGCTTGTGATTACAAGAGCAAAGGTAAACTGGGACTTTATTATGAAAGACTTCAAATTTGAAAGACTTAATATTACTAATTTGAAAGATTTCAATCAATACCTTAGTTTAAACAAATACCCAAAAAAGCTCTGTTTACTGATAGTAAAATATCATTTAAAATTTCTTAAAATTGTAGCAAGGAACTATTGCAGTGATTTTTTTTTTTTTTTTTAGTCTTCTATATAGTAACAGGTGGAGTATTACCCTTAATCACATTAAACCTTGTGAAAGAAATAGTTTTCAAGGAAGCACTTCACATCAGACTTGCTTGCTAGTACATGATGTAGGTGCATGCTAGGTAATATTAAAGTGTTAATGAAAATTTCCTGGAGATTCTCCTAACTCCAAGGTAGGCTAAATTATGTCATTATGATCATTTGGTTATTTTTAGCGTGATAAACCAGTGGGGTACATAGAATTCTGATACAAAACATCAGTTGTTTGCATTTGAACATGTCGAGTGAAGTAAGAGAGTGGTAGCAAGGACTCATGTAGGATTTTGGGAGGGAGTTTGGTTTTTATTTGGTTTAGCTGAATGTTCAATTACTGAACATTGGCAGCAGTGCATCAAATATGCCCTTTGGGCTGCCTGAGGCTGAGAATGAAGTCATTCAGTGCAGGCGTATTCAGTGTCTCTTCAATAATCCATCTTTTCATCTCACAAAGGGATGGGAATGCTCTACATATGAGATCAAACATATTTCCATCTTGAGAAAAATGGAAGATAGCCTGCTTGCCTTTCTTTTATTCATGAGCTTGTAAGCTGTCATCTTGGATAGACTCCTTTTTTTTTCTTTTTAACCTTTTCTTGCCTTTACTGCCTTAGGACATGAAAAAAGGACCTTTCCAGATCTGAAAAAAAAAAATTAAGGGTAAAAATGGCATTTTATGAGAGTTATATGGTATTCATTGAACAAAAGCCAGGGAAGGTGTGTTAGTGAATGCAGTAAAAGTTTTAGATTTTTTGAGCTTTGGGTTGAGTGGCATTAATAGTCAGCTATGTTTGAATTGTGATTCAAGGTATTTGTCCATTTAAAAGTGAAACCAGGAAACCTGCAGGAAAGGTTATTTAAAATGTTTTAATACTGAGTCAAATAAAACCACTCTCACAGAGGTGCAACACTAAAAGTGAAAAACAAAACCAAACCAAACCCAAGTACAGGAGCTCTGTGCATTGTCTGTGCAAACAAACTTTTTCCCCAAACTTTCTTTAAAAGCCCACTAGTAGTCAGGGATCTTGTGACCAGAGCAGGGCTGCCAAGGGCCAGAGGAGCTTGTTTTGCAGTTGGGCCCAGGGGGATTGCTGCATCTGGGAGCGGGGCTGCAGATGGAAAACACGTGCTTTTTAGGGCTGGGGGGGCTTTCCTAAACAAATATAAATAGATTCTCTGCCATGCGCAGGAGAAACCTGCTGATATTATCACAGTGAACCTTTGATCTGTTGATCCAGCGCTGCTGTACACTGTGAAACCATTTTGAGAGGCACGTGCTAGGTGCCATAAAGCCAGGGTTGGAAAGGTATGTAGGGCACTGGGACAGGCGGGGTGGGTTCTGACCTCAGCAGTGCTGGGAGGGTGGCTCTGCTCCCAGGAAAGCGCTGACTCTGTAAAACCAAAGTCTCTTCCAGCCTGTCCTGCAGAAAGAGTGCAAGTCAATGAGAAAAGATGAAATTTTGTGTCAGTTTGGGTCCCCTAAAAGCTATCCATGTCTGTACTTTGTGTTAAATAGTAAATTAAACTGCTTTTTGTGTGCCCTGGAGAGAAGGATGTGCCCCTGCCCAGCACTCAGTCAGCATCTGAACTTCATGGGCTGTGCTGGGCAGTGAGGCAATGCCCACAGCAGCTCATCATGGTGGGTAGGGCACAGCCCGAAGCCAGGCTCTGCTGGGAACCCACAGCTCTCCTGACAGCTGCTCTGTGGGGCAAGAGGCTGTTTCTGGCCATAATCTCCTGATAGGCCTGAATTAATCATCTGTTTCCCACTGATGGTCAAATAAGCACTATTGCACAGCATGGCACGCTCCACTTAGTTACCTCGTATAACTGATAAGACTGTAAATCTGTTTCTGCTTGTCTACTTAAATTATCTTCCCTCCCTTTCTTTCCTCTTTTATCTTCCTCTTTCCTCAATTCCCCTTTTTTTTTTTTATGATACCCATAACAGTCCAAAGTCTGCAGCATTTTGCTTTTTGCTGTTCCTCTTTCCCCTGCAGAACGCAATACCCTAGGGGACAATGTGCTGTTTTGCTCCTGACCTATCGCAGCTTTACTGATTAAACTCCTGCAGTAGGTTTGAGGCCTAAATACTGTTCCTCTGTCATGATAAGTGACAAAAAAAGAGTGTGTATGAACTGCAGCCCCATAGCCCTCCAGTGATGCCGTGCTTTATTGCCTCTCTTCTTCCTGTTCCCAGGCTGACGAAGCCAATAGATTTTGCTTTACCAGCAATTTTTTTCCCCTTTCCCCCTCTTCGATATGAAAAGTTTCTCACAGCATAGAGGCTGGAGACACAAATTAATGCCCTTAAATTACCTACCCATAATATGCAAAAACAAAAGGTTTCTCACGTCATTCTTTCAATGTTTACTGAAACAGAGACTTTGCTCTGGCAGACCTCTCCTTCACCGGCCAAAACGCATGATGAAGGTTAACAGCTCCCAAAGTTAATTATTATCTTTCCTTGTTTGCTCAGTGTTAAAACATGTAAATATGACTCCCCCGTGTAATTGCTGTGGTCAGCCAGCGACGAGCACTGCAGAAAACATAAACACATCTATTAGCAGAGAGCAATGTTACTCCCTTGCCTGGCCTCCCCAGGCTCCCCGGAGTGTCCGCTCGCCCAGAGTACAGCCAGCACAGGATAACACCGTCCTGCTCAGGCTGCCGATTACACGGAGCTTGCTATGAAAACCTCCTCTCAAAATAGCAATTTCTAATCTTCCTCGAGGCCGTTAATCAGGTTTCTAATCCAGCAAAGCTGTCTGTACTGTAACATGCTGCGATTCCCAGGCCTTTATTAGAAACCCCTCTTGGTTACAGGATTTACTGGGTCAGGGGACTGGTGGCAACGCTTGCCTGGGCAGAAATAGCTGCAAATATTTTGAGACGGAGCTGAGATAGTGGTTGATGCCATGACCTGGCTGCAACCTTACCTGTGAGCACTGGACATTACCAAAGGCTTATCTTTGTAGAAATGCAACACACCATCAACTCCTAATTTGATATTTTCTGAGGACTGAAAGCAATCTTTGCTTTTCTGGAGACAAACGCAATAGCTGGTCCTGTGCGATTGCTTTCAAACTAGACAGAAATGGCCTGAACACGTGAGACAGTCAAAGCTTTCTGGGCAGCTTCACGGGAGCAGAGGTTTTTAACTCCATACCTTGGCTAAATTCCAGCTGGGATAATTGCATCTGCCTCTTGCCCACCTTTCCCTGGGTGATTCTGATTGTCTCAAAGGATCTGATGTGTTGCAGAGGTGGCAGGTGATGTGACTGATGTGGGTACTTTGCACTCAAGTATTTGATCTTTGCAGTGTTAATGGGGATCCCTCTGGCAAAAGGCACTATATAAATGTAAACTCATCACTCCCAAAGCCAGCCAGCATCCTCGTGCATGGCTGTACGCAAGCAGGGGGCATTGGTGAGGCAATGGGCTGTTACATCTCCTCCTACATCCCAGGATGATGTTTAGACTTAGAGGCTCTGGTTGAAGAGATACAGGCTCCCAAAGGGGCTCAGCTAGAGGATGCTGTGGGGATACAGTGACAGGGGGCTGTCCCAGTGCTCCACAATGTCTTGACTGCTTGCAGTGGGGATGCCAGAGCTGAGCCCTATCTGGGGGTTTGCCTTGGTTTTTCCTCGTCCATACGGCTGTGCTGTGCAACCCAGTGTCCCTGCCCAGCTGGGAGAGGGTGCAGTGGGATGGGGAGGCAGTGGGGAGCTCAGGCCTTTTTTGCCCCAGAGTTTGTCTTCCTGCTTGCATATTCCACTCTGCAAAGCCATTTAAGCAGAACCACCATCAGCCCCAGGTTTGCAGGAACCGAGAAGAAGGTTGAAAGGCACCATGGCAGTGAGCGGCAACGTGCTACAATGAGACCCCCCTCCTCCCAGCACCAAATCCGGGAGGGGAAAAAAGGTTTAATAAAACTTGGGAAATGAATTGAGATATGTGAGAACCCTGGATAACTGAGCACTGCTAACACCGTCGGGATGTGCCCAACCATGTGCCTCCCAGCCTCCTCTCCTCTCACTGTCCCCCAATGCAGCAGCACGTGCTGCAGCATCCTGTCTGCAACACACGTTCATGAGGAAGATGGTAAATACAGCATGTTTTGTTTCTTTATTTAGCATGTTCCTCCCAAGAGGTTCCAAGGCCTTGAATTCCAGGTTTTACTGAGCTTGCTGTTTATCTGCCTGTGCCTGTATGTGCATGTGTGTGCATGGGGGGGGCTGGTTTGGTGGCAGTGGTTTCCTCCCTGACAGGATGAGCTCCCAGGGACTGAGGGGTCCAGAGCTGCCCTGTCCCATCAGCTGATGGCCTGTCAGCAAACACTGCAGTAGCCTCTGCGCCCATCAGCCCTCAGCCATCTCCTGACTGCACCCACATCGTGACCAGATCAGCTCACCTCCCTGGGGTTTTGCTTTGGCATTTCACTGTTGATGTGTGTCCATATATTTTAGCCTCATTTTGCTGTTCCTTTTCCCCTCCATCCCTCTCCCTTTGTTAACACAGTTTTGCCGATGCTCAGGAAGTCTTCCACGCCCTGTGAAGCCCAGAGCCCCTGTTGCTTCCCCGTGCTCTCCCCTCCACGTCTGGCTGGCTCCGTGTCCCATCTCCCAATGGCACCCTATGCCCTGTCCCATCCCACAGCCTGTCCAGCTCTGGACAGCACATAGGAGTGATGGAAGGGAAAAAAATATATAATCTGAAGGTTAACATGGACCCTGCACGGAGCAGGTGTGGGGCCAGCATCGTGCTCCCACCCCACACTGTGTGTCTTGCTACCTGGAGCCCTGTGTAGTGTAGCCAAAATGAGAGCTCCCACCTTGCTCAGCTGCCCACCCCTGTCCTGGGAAGGCCCCACATGTCCCCGGTGCTGGATCCTGCCGCACCAGGCAGTGACTCATTTTGCCGCTCGGGGCTCTGGGTGTGGATGTCTCACTTGTTTCTTGCTTTGGCAGCAGCAGCCTTGCCTGGTCAAAGACTTTTGTTCCCTGCCAAGCACAGCATGGGGTGGCCAGCGCTCATGGTCCTTGTCCTCTGTGGAGCGTCTGATGGCATCAGACCACAAACTTGCAGCAAAACTACCTGCTCCATCCTTTGGTTTCCTAGAAATCCAGCGGCCAGCTTGGCAAGCAGAAACCCAGGCCACAGAGCTTGTTAAATCAACACAGGGACCATTACAGGGAGGTTTGCATGATGAAGCACTTGCAGCTGTGCCAGAGGGTGGGGGATGTTTTTTAATTTTTACTTTTTCCATTTGAGCTATAGAGGCAAAGCAGCTCCTGGAAATGGTGCAGAGGGACACGGCCTGTGTGCAGAAGTGGGGAAATGGGGTGTTTGAGCTCTGTCTGACTGCTGGAGCTCCCCCTGGAAACCAGCCCCGACGCAGGGAAACCAGCTGCTGAGCACTGGGCTGGGGCTATTAGATGCTCAGGCTAGTGGCCTTGGAAGAAATATTATTTCAGTGCAATTAAAACAACCTGAAATGCCTCTGCAGCAATGGGAGGTGGGCAGCATGCCCAGCCATCCTTCTGGGGAGTGGGAGCCCCCAGGGCCCTTCACCAGCCCTGACTGCACCCCTGACCACGCAGCAGCAGAGCCCCTTGCCATTGCTTTCCTTGGACTCTCTTGGCTTTTCTTTTCCTTTTACCTTTTTCTCTCTCTTCTCTCTTTTTCCTTTTTTTCTTTTTTTTTTTTTTTTCCCTTTTCCACCGCTGTCCTTGCCTCTTTCTCCCTTTCAGCTGTGCCACAATCAGACAAAACCTGACAGCCAGGAGCAGTTTCTGGCTTTGTGAGCCACTGGTGTTCAGCAATACCATGGCCTGACTTTGCTGGCTGGGATGAGACCCTTTCCTGGGGGGATCATAGAATGGTTTGGGTTGGACAGTCACCTAGTCCAACTTCCCCACAGTGAGCAGGGACTTCTTCAACTAGATCAGGTTGCTCAGATTTCCCTGGGAGGATGGAGCCCACCTCTGCTTCTTGGTCCAGTGCCTCAGGGGATCAAACATTTGTGCATCTTGGCTTCATGTAAAAAGGGAAAAAGAGGGGAAATAATAGGGAAAAATTAAGAAAAGGGGTAACCACCAGCTCTACCAATATTGCTGCTGGCTGCTGGTGCCCAGGAAGCCTGGCTGGGCCAACCCAGGGGCAGATTTCACCGACTCTTGATGTGGAAGCTGGAGATGCTCGCACAGCCCATCTCATACATAATTAAAATTAGGGACCTACTGCAGGGCTCGGAGGAGATAAGCTTGGTTTTCAGAGCTGACATCCACAGAAACCAGAGAAGTTTCCATGAAGCCCTTCACACCAACAGTGTTGGGTAAAGCCCCAGCTCTTGTTACAAGTCTTGGGATTTTTGAGTGGCAAAGCCGCAGCGTGTTAATGCTCACTAACAGGCGCCAGAACAACAGCTCGTATGGCCAGAGGGCTCGGATATTGCCCCTTGAACTGGCCAGGCTTCCTCCCAGGCAGCCACAGGCACCACAGCTGACTCTGACCATCCCTCTGCTCCCCATTACTCAGCACCCTGCCACCGCCTTGGACAATGTCTCCTTGGTACGAGTTCAGTGGCATCTGCTTTGGCTTTGCTGCTGGTCCCCACAGCCTCGTGGCACTACAGGGTTGATTTTAATGGAAGATGAAAGCGTGGCAGGGGGGTGGGGGTGGTGGAGCCAGCCCTGTGCTGAATGAAGCTCAGGCTGGCACTGATTCCTTGACAGAGCGAGCAGCTCAGCCCCTGCGAGCAGGTCGCTTGCAAACCCTCATTGTTGGAAAAAACACACACATACTAAAAAAAAAAATTAAAAATTAGGCCAAGGTCTAGCAACGTGTAACTTGTTTTGTTACAGATTAACTGCTGCCCTACACCCCAGGCACTTTGCTGAACTGGCCCTTTAACCTACTCTTCCAATGCTTGTTCTGGTTTGTTGTGGTTTTTTTTTGATAGGCACACTACCAATTGCCATCCATGCTTTTATGGGCATGTCACAGACTGCAAAGATGTTTGTGTTGCCTCTGTGCATCTCCAGGCAGGAGGGCAGGAGCAGGGGGAAGTCCACTTCTGCTGGGGGACGTGGCCATGGCCAGGAGCCAAGGCCCTTCGTTTCAGTGCTGAGTAGAAATGCCGCGTATCGACTGGTTAATTCTTCCCCGAGCATCTGCTGTCTCCTCGCAGGGGCTGCTGGAGCCTCCCTGCCCCCCTGCCAGAGGGTCCTTTGCCAGGACAACGGTGCTCAGCCCGTGGTTTCCTTTCTGGAAAGGTTTCAGGTGCCTCCTGGAGCGCGTGAGGGTTTTGCTGATCCCGCAGCCTGTAATCTTACTCCTGGACTTGAGACACCTCCCGAAGCCACTCTTGGCCCTGTTCCCTGCTCCTCTGTCCCCAGGACAGGCTGTAATCGTCTCTTGGCAGGACAGCCCTGACCTGAGCGCTCTGGCTCCCAGCAGATTTCCCCAGCCTCACCGAGTGTTTACAAAAAAAAAACCCCAACAAACCCATGATTTATTCTCGACAGCTCAGCTGGGTGGAGAAAAAAACACGTTGCTCTTTCCATCTATTCTTTTTTTTTGTTTTCTTCCTTATAGCAGAGGTTGCCAATAATAGAGCAGGAACAGCTCCTGGCCCCATAACCACCAGTTTTCTACCCTTTTCTATAGCAAGTGCCAGGCTGGTTTCTTGCCTGACCAATGTCTGCTGACAAAGTGTCCATCAGCAACAGAGCCAGGGATTAGCAATGGTGTGAGCGAGCTGTGCTCCCCCGGCCCTGGATGGTCATGGGGACAGTGGGTGACACCTGGCCCTTTGCTGCCATTTGCAGTCACTGGGAGGTGACAATTGTCCCCCTCCCAATAGCTGGTTATGGAAATACGACTGGATTAAATGCAAAACCAACACAGACAGCTAGGGTTTATAGGCCAGTGCTGCAGGATGGGAATTTTCCAGGAACACATTTATTCTGGAAACAGGAAGATGGTTCCCAGCCTTTCTGGTCCTGCAGGATGAGGGTGTTGGTGAGGGGACATAACTGCACCCCTGCAAGACCAGACCAGGGAAAAGCCTTGTTGTGATGGGCAGAGGAAGAGCTGGGAAAGTTTGACTCAGCCCTGACGAGGTGGGGTTGGTTTGTGTTAACTGGTTTCCTTGTTTGCACTGGGTGCAGGGCTGGCGAGGGAGCCAAGCTCTGCCCCAATGGTCCCCACGCCACAGCCAGTGCTGCCCAGCATCCCCACAGACCTGACATGAATAATCATAGCCAGGTTTGCCTTATGGGGGGGGATGTCTTAAAATGTCACCCTCCAGGTTATTCACTATGTAAATATACGCTCTTCAATAAGCAAAGCTGTAAAAGTTAGTTAACATCTTCTTTGTGTCTCTGCCTTGCAGAGCTCCACAAGGTC
>NW_010311800.1:30773-31043 GCF_000700745.2 Antrostomus carolinensis
TGGAGCAGAAGGGAGAGAGAAGGCTTATCGCCGGGGGTGAGTCTGGCCTTGCCCAAATCGGGGCAGGGAAGGGCCAGCACCAGCTGCACTCCCACTAGCCGGGATTTCTGCAGGACCTGGACACGATGCCTCAATCGCTGGGCAAAGAGAAGCTGCTTCTCTCTGACTGTTGAAGCTCAGGAGTCCCGTTCACTGCCAGGCCCCTTCCCCAGCAGCCCTGGCTCCCCCTGTTCTCCCCGGGGGGAGCAGCTGTGGGAGAGATGAGTGGGC
>NW_010311801.1:0-268 GCF_000700745.2 Antrostomus carolinensis
GGGGGTCACTGGGGGGGGTCAGTGGGGCGGGACTGGTGGGTACTGGGAGTAACTGGGAGGTGACTGGGATGGACTGGGAAGGCACTGGAGTGAACTGGGATGTACTGGGAGTGAACTGGGAGGCACTGGGATGAACTGGGATGGACTAGAGACCATACTGGGATGGACTGGGAGGTACTGGGAGGGACTGGGAGCTGCTGGAAGCTGGCATGGGGAAGGAGGTGAGGAAGGTGGTGGAGAAGATGGTGGGTGGGGGGGATGGGGGGAT
>NW_010311802.1:0-2484 GCF_000700745.2 Antrostomus carolinensis
GATCCGCTGCGACAGCCAAGGATCACGGACGGTATCGATATTCATTTTTAGTCTATCGCATGTCAGAGATGCCAGCAATGAGGTTAAAAAACATTAATGACTTTCTGGAAATCCATATCGCCAACACCACCAGGTATTTTTAAAGCAGCTCATTCTACTCAATAATTAAATAAAATCTTCCAGCGTTTGAGGTCATCTATTAACATAAATGTTTTGACTTCAATATTTTTCTGAAGTCACAATAAAATCTTCTCACCAGAGGTATGGAGAAGATCCTTAAAATACAAATTCAAAGTGCTAAAAAAAGTCGAAAGGCAAATGAAAATTACTCCAAAGGGGGTATGAATAGCAAAACCAAAAGTAGATAGCATGGCAGCAGTACAAGCATCATTGCAAACTGGGTCAGGTTTAAACCCCAGCAACGATGCTTCTTAAAGAACAAGGGTGGGTAAAAGGCTGAAATACACTCTGTTCCTGTCAACAAAATAAGGAAGGAAAAAATGGAGAAGTGGGTCATCACACAGCCAAGTTGTGAACCACATCAGAGAGGAACACTTAAGCCAAATGTATGACCTGCAGAGATCTCGCAACAGTAGAAAATACAGTAGACAAAGTCTTGCCTAGTGCTTGTAAACGTCCATTTATCACTGATTTTTTGATGCTTTCCTGCAAAAGAACTGTGATAGTAATCCCCAGGGATTAATTCCAAGGCCCCCACCTTATTCTTCAGGGTACTTCAATTGCTCAGCTACACCTGAAAGAAGAGCACTGCTGCAGACCTGCTGCTCCCTCCGTGTTCAGGGGACACGGGAAGGAGAGGCACTGCAAGGGGTAAATTGTGTCAGTCCCAAAGTAAGTCAGGCTGGCACAACACAATTCCCCCACGGAGTAAAGTTACACAAGGGCTTGCATTATGACTGTCATAATTCATTCCCTGATTTACTCCTGTGTAGCAAAACGATATCCTGCCCTTTATTCAAGGCTCTCTTCAGTTCCGTAAGTGTAGGTGGCATCAAGTGGAATCAACAGAGTAAAACCTTTTTATTAAAATAAACCACTGGACTTTGCTTTTGCAATGAAAGTTCAACAAAGAAAATCACTAGTTAGTTCCTATAATTTCCTGTCTATGGGTTGAAAAACCTGGGGGAGTACTTGCCCCAATTCAGTGAAGATCCTTCTAATAATGCGTTCATTTGGAGTATGTGTTGATTTATTAGATTATGGAATAGTCAACCAAGGGAATCAGTGAGTTTCTTTGCTCTGAGACATTAAAAACTAAACTAGTAGAATTCATCAAAAAGTCCCATTAAAAAGGGGGGACAATATATTTATACAAGTGGTTCCATCTCTAGTATCTGTGGTACTACAGGTTTAAAAAGGATGCTGTATAGTAATTCCAGATTTTCATTAAGAAAGCTAAAAGATTTTGCTTTGTGGCTTATTTTAAAAATAATTGTTACTGGCTATGGGTATGTACCCTCATATCTTCTAATTATCTCACATAAAATGCAACAAATTTCATTGTTAAAAGTGTTTCTTTAAAATACTCCCTCTTTAAATTGTACAATAAAAACCATATGGAACTCATAATTTTGTTGGACTAAAATGCATCATTTAACTACTGTTTGTCTGAAATGCCTGTTGTTAATCATCTTTCTGAATTAGCAGTTTCTTTAATAAAATTAATAATTGCACGGTTTGATAGGACAGGATAGTAGCAATACAGGGACTATACACACTCATGCACAAGACAGTCATGCAAGTGACTAAACCAATATGTGCTCAAATAAAAAGTACAGACACCTAATCCTTCCTAAAGGAATTATTTCACTACCTCAGACAGTAGGAGGAACCAGTGAACGTCTTCCTATAACTTGATGAAGTTGCACAAATTCCACACAACAGAGTGCAAACAACTTCTACTGAAAAAATTAGGCATCAAAATGGCCCTAAACTGCAAAGCTTGAAATTGGATTCAAGCATTGCTGAAGTTCATGAAACTCCAAATCCTGGTTCATGATCAAAAATCCTCTCCTACTGGAACACCACATACTTGGCATTTAACTGTTCACACACAGGCTTTCGGCAAAATACCTGGTTTTCCTAGGTAAGCAATTTGTAATGACTTCTGGCTCTATTCATTTTACACACACAACACAGACAATACAACAATGCACATGTAAAGCACCAAGGCTTTAATTAGTTGGCATACCTTCATCCTCAAAATACAACTCAACACCTATTGAGACAATAATGTTTCTCCATTTACTTCACAGACTACTAAAATGTTAGGTGGCAAAAGGGAAAAATCACAAGACAAGCTGCCCCTTGTCAGCAGAATCATGGTATAGAGAAGAGCAGGGGAGTAACATGTGGGCTTTCATTTAGATTTCATAGTAATGAGAGAGGCAGGGAGCCAAATGGGGATAAGGGTATGCTAAATTGTATGTAAGGAAGATCACAGAATCACAGAATGTCAGGGAT
>NW_010311803.1:0-1140 GCF_000700745.2 Antrostomus carolinensis
CTTCAGGTTTGGGGGTGGTGGGAGAGTCTGCCTTGGTGGTTGGTGCTGCTGTTGTCGCAGGGGTGTCTTTCTGAGCTGTAGTTGTCTCTTTGGTAGTTGTTGCTTTTGTGGTCGTAGTTGTAGTTGGGGGTAAAGTGAGTTTTGGACTTGATGTAGTTGCTTGGATGGGTGTCGTCGTATCAGGGTGTTTTGTAGTTGGAGCAGGACTGGTCGCTTTGTCTTCCTTTCCACTGGTCGTATCTATGAAAATAAATACCTATTAAGCCATTGGAACCACAGTGCCTGCACCTATTGCTTGTTAATTTATTGTACTGATTAGAAATAGCTGCTTATCTGTTAAACAGCAATCGTTGTTTTCATGGTCTTTGCTCTAAAAGCTTTCTGCGGGAAATTGCACTTAATTAGCTTGAAAGTGGTTGAAACATTAATTTAAACTGGAAAAAAAAAAAAGGATAGATGGAAACCTAAGTTAAAATAATAAATGCCAGTTTAGGGACTTAACTGTCAGAAGAGAAATAATTTAGAAGAGCCAAACTAACCTGGGCCTGGGTTACAGGTGAATTCCTTTTGGCTGCAAGGGAGTTGGCAGCAGCGTAGCTGAGGCTCAGGTGAGGCTCTTGGCTAAGCTGTGACAAGCCGGAGCGCAGCATAGCAGGGTGTAGTGTGGTGTCTGGAGGTGAGGCCACCTGCTCTTCCCATCCTTTCCCATCATGGAAGGGGAACCACGCTCTGGAGTGCAGTCCTAATGGGACACCTCCCATCCCTGGCTGCCCTTTGAGTTGTCCCTCTGGCCTTGGCTCTAACGTGGCCTGCACTGACCACCTGGGCTTCACGGGGAGAGTTGGGGGAACAGGAGGGACACAAACATTTGGAGCACGGACACCTGACTGCCTCTCCTGCTGCATCTTTCTATTGTGGGAGTTCTTCCTCTTGGTGATTTACAGCTGAAAGACTCTTTACCTGTACATGTAGTTACACTGACTTCAGTGTTAGATTAGTGACTACGACTGTTAGTACAGCGATATTCAGCAAAAACTATCAGTAAATGTTTCTGCATTTTCATCTCTCACTAAGTTTTTATCTCTGTGATGTTTTGCCGTTGAATTCTGTTTCCACACTGTTTTTTTTCCAAGGATTCCT
>NW_010311803.1:1163-26906 GCF_000700745.2 Antrostomus carolinensis
CTGTGCTGCTGTCTACCATTACGACTGAATTGGCATTTGTTTCTTGAAAACCTGAAAAAAAACCAGCTGCAGCAGCATCTTCTAGTTTGGGGCCGTGTCGTTCAGCTTTTGAACAAATCTAAAAATGGAAAGAGCTCTAAGCTGCTGCTGGTGGTCACAGCCTGATCACTGTTGGCAGCACTGGGGCAGCATCTCTCCCATCTTCCCCAGACTGGAAGAACTTATAACACTGCAGTGTGAGAAATAATCCCTGTGTAACTGTGTACAAACTGTGTGGTATGAGCAGAGAACAGGCTTTCCTCCCCCCCAGTGTGTCTGAAATACCATAAGCCAAGTGGGATCCTGTAAATGGCTATTTGAATTTTCTTAATTTTGTTTCATTTGACCCACTATGTTGATTTTTGGAACAGGAAATTGCCACAGCAGAAAGGTAAGTACTCCAAATTTAATTTGTTGGTTTTTTTTTTAAGTGAGGATTCAAATATTGGCCAAAACTGACTTTGAGTCTCATTTCATACTTTTTACTTCAGGTTTCAAGTTCAAACTGATCTCCCAAGTTATCACTTAAAATGCTGGAACAGAATATCAAAGAGCACAGGAAAGCAACATATTTTCCATTGAGAAAACATAAATTAGATGTGTTTTCTTGAAGCTGTGTGAGGCCTGGCTTGATTAAAGCTAGAGAAACCTGCAAGGAGACTTTCCTGTCCTGGTCCTGCCAATTCATCACTGTCCCAGGACAACACCCTTCCTGTTCCAGCCAGGGACTTGGTCCAAATCTGACAACGGCGTGGAACGTGGTTTTGGAAGATGTGTGTGAAAATCCAATGGAGACACAAGAGCCATCGCCACGGCCTGACATCTGTGTCAAGTGACCTCTCCAAAGCCAGTATCCGGAGGTCTAGGTGAGGTAATCAGTTTATAAACTGAGCGCTTCCAAGCTTGGTAACTGTCTGGTAATGTCTCACATGGGCTATTTCCAGAGCAGGAAAATGGCCTTTCATGTTCCTTCAGGTACCACCCATCCTGTTTCATTCATACGCTTTCCTACCTTCCATAACTTCACTGGGTTCTGTTACTTCTGGCTTTTTTTCCTCATTTTTGGAAGAACTTTTAGGTGTTGGTTTATTTTCTGGAGGAGTCTTAGGTGATTGCTTTTCTCTGTGTGCTGAAAGAAATAAAACAATATGCTAATGGGAGCGTTTATCTTCATAGGTGCTTGGTGTCAGCTCTGTAAGAGGAAAGCGATTACAAAATTTCAGTGACTGTCTTCTGTATAAATCTAAGTTTCTTCCAATCTGTGGGATTCTTTAAAGTGTTATTCAGGGGGAAAAAAGGGAAAAATACCCTTTGGATCCATAAGTATTTCAGCACAGACAGGAGAAATGTTTTTCCTGGAAGTTTGAGGTGGGGCATTCTTTGCTAATGTGAATTTTGAGGTAGGAAAAAGATAATTCTGAGTAAAGTTCTATACTCTGAAAATTTGACTAATTTTTTTTTTGTCAGCTTATTTTTGGACTACAGATGTCTTGGGGCTGACTCACTACAGTGTATCTGTGAGAGCTACTGTATTAGCCAAGCATTTACTTTGCTAATCCCCTCAAGATTCAGTTAATTTGTAGTCCTTCAGATATGTGATAAATCACCACATAAGTGATCGTTTCAGAGACATCTTAAAAGCAATTATTTCCTTGAAAGAGACAGAAGCTACAAAATAGGCACAGACCAAAGGAAAAATGCAAGGTTAAAGTATTAAGCTGACTTCTAGCAGGCTGAGTTTTAGGAAAAACTAGAGGTTTGTGTTCAGAGCTTCCAACTCTGAAGATGATGTGGAATTTCAATCGCATCCAGTAAGAGCCAGAAAATATTTTTTAATTCATTATTGGGTCAAATTGTACAACTGGAAGTGAGACCGTCTCTTCCCACTAACGTAGCCTTGCAGAAGGATGCTGTTGTGAAAAAGCTGTGGTGGAGCTGGTAACTGCTGTAGCTATGTGTAATCAGCTTTTGACCAAAGGAGTAGTACTTTTCTCTCAGGTGATGACCATGGTCTCAAATGATGGACTGTCATAGCAAGCTAGTACTGAAGGCAAGTAAGGTGGGGTGTTGGACTGTATCCTGAAGCTTTTATTGAGAGAGAAATTGAATAAAATCACTTTGGAAGCTGAATCAGCTTTCAGAGGAGTCAGTAGTGATGAGAGATGGGAATGTATGACCAAGTCCTTAACTCTGTGTGTGTGTATTCAGGGCTTCTGGAGGATAGGAAAGGTAGACGCTGTAAACTTTGCTCCATTCTACCCAACAAAGTGTTCAGAAGATGCAGAAACAGCCAAATGAAAGTTCACTGAGTGGCTTTAAGTTATTCATAGAATCATAGAATGGTTTGGGTTGGAAGGGACCTTAAAGCTCATCCAGTCCCAACCCCCCTGCCAGCAGCAGGGACACCTTCCACTAGACCAGGTTGCTCAAAGCCTCATCCAACCTGGCCTTCAACACTTCCAGGGAGGGGACATCAACAACTTCCTTGGGCAACCTGTTCCAGTGTCTGACCACCCTCACAGTGAAGAACTTCTTCCTAATATCTCATCTAAACCTCCCCTCTTTCAGCTTAAACCCATTGCCCCTTGTTTTGTCATTATTGTGTTATTCCAAAAGGTTTAACAGGTTTTTCAGTTACTCATAAATAGCAAAAATAGTAAAACACAGAGTACAGTGATGGGCTGGGTTCCAGGGACTTTTTTGTTGGTTTTTCCTGTTGTTTTTGTTTTGGTTTTTCTATAATAATAGCAAAGCTAAGTAACTAAAGCACTAGAAGAAACTCTCCGAGATTCTGAGCAGCTGATGAACTTTTCTTTATATTTGACTAAGGGACAAGTGAAACAGCTGCCGTTTGTGAGTGTCCATGCGTGTTAAGCTCCAGCAGAAAGAGGGAGCTGCCTCAAAGGCAGCGAATTCACCTCAAGACACTTCTAAGACACTGAGCCTCTTCTAGGCATCCAGTCACAAAACTGCTGAATATAGTCTTATTTCAGTATAAATTACCGTACAACTGGGTAGCAAAACCAAGCTGCTGTACCAGCTCTTGGGGACTGGCAGTGGTTGGTAAAGTGAACCAAATCATAGAATCCCAGTATGGTTTGGGTTGGAAAGGACCTTAAAGCTCATCCAGTTCCAACTGGTTAAATGTGCATTCAAATTCCTCTTGCTGCAGTGTGAATGGGTAACTGCTGCTTGCCAGGCAAATCCAGGTTCCTCCCTCTTGCCCCAGAGGACGGGTTTCTGTGTTGGGCTGCTCTTCCCATGTTGGATTTGAGGTGAGGAGGATCTAGGACATCTAGGACATCTCTCTCTATATGCTGCCAGTGAGTGCAGTTACCCAAAGGAAGTGGCCTGGAGGTTCAAGTAGTGCTATCCCAATGCATGGAGTAGGTGTTCTCCACTTTTGCATGGGTGGGGAATTTAAGGGAGCTGGACCTTCCTTCATTAGTACTTCTTTTGTAAGCTGAACTACATGTTTTACTGCAATGTGTCATTTATTCCCTCCAGCTTCTGTCCTTGAATTCTATTATCGATGTGACTTAAGTAGCATGAGTGGAAATGCACAATGCTAAACCTGACCTTACACGTTATTATCTTCTCTTCTCAATCTTCTCTTCTTCAGCCTGGAGAAGAGCAGCCTGAGAGGGGATCTGATCAATGTCTATAAATATCTGAAGTGTGGGGGCCAAATGGATGGGGCCAGGCTCTTTTCAGTGGTGCCCAGTGACAGGACAAGGGGCAATGGGCACAAACTGGAACACCAGAAGTTCCACACAAACTTGAGGAAAAACTTCTTTCCTGTGAGGGTGCCGGAGCCCTGGGACAGGCTGCCCAGAGAGGGTGTGGAGGCTCCATCTCTGGCGATGGTCAAACACACCCACCTGGATGCTTCCCTGTGCAACCTGTTGTAGGGACCCTGCTTTGGCAGGGGGGTTGGACTGGATGATCTCCTGAGGTCCCTTCCAACCCCACCATTCTGGGATCCTGTGATTATTCTGGGTGATGGTTCTCACAGTAAGTTAAGAGTATGGCTAGTGCCAAAAGAGGCTGACGCAAAATAAAACCTCACCCTCAGAATTCATACCTTGGTGATGGTTTCCAGTATATTTACCTTTATGCATCCGTAAAGTGTTCATGCTTTAGAAAATGACCAATTTATGTTTGCAATTAGGTTTTGTTATTTTTCTTTCATTTTTTTTGTTCAGTAGCTAACTTCTTGCGTCCTAAGGAGCCTGCACAGTTCATGTGTTATGACACATTAGTAAAGCACCTCTGCTCAAATACATCTAGGAAAAATATAGTGATAAAGAAATGTCTTACCCTCTTTACAGTGTTCTGCGTAGTCTGGACAACATTTGCCATATCTTTCACAGTCTGCGTCACAGTCACACTCTCTTCCTCTTTCAAAGGCTTCAAAGCAACGTCCTCTGCAGGAGGCTGCTGCGTCAGGCAGAACAAGAGAGTTAGTGGTTTTAGGGAGCTCACATTTAATGCTGGGACCTTTCTACAGTGAAGTCGTTTGCTTAAGCTGATGTAAAGAACAGCTTCATAAAACCAGGTGGTTATTCTGGTCTGATCCAGAACTTGTTGGTGTAACCACGGGGTTTGGATCAGGCCGTACAACCAGAACTGCACTTTGCCATTGCTGAATACTGAGACCATTTAGAATTTATAGTGGCATCAAACGTGACCTCAGAGTTCACTTTAGCTAGGTCCCATCATAGAAGGTTTCCATTTTCCTACTGAAGTAGGAGTTTGATTTTATCTCAAGAACAGTATTTAAATTTTGGGTTAGCTTTTCAAAAAGGTGCCCATCAGGGTAGCACTCTGCATCGAGTGATGTGTCTAACGAAGCATTTCGGAAAAATAATTTGCCTGAAGAGGTCATGACCAAGTGTACCTGGTGTCTCTGGAAAAATACTGCAACTTCATCCTGTGAATGAGTTGATCAAGTGACACACAGTGACTATTTTTGAACTGTTATGCCAGTCTGTTTAATACAATTCTTAAATTATTAGTACTAAAGGAGTATCTACCATGTTGTGACATGATTAATAACCACATGGTTTGCACATTTCATTATTGGTTAACTTCTGCCAACTTCAGTCGCTACAGTACTTCTGTTTCAAATCAAATAACAACCAAATTGACTTGGAAAATGCGCACGTGGCTTTTACAGACTTCAGCAAAGCATGCTTGCTGTGTTTTTCAAGGACTAAATTTGACCATAAATATTACAATCTAATATTTATTAGCATTCAATAGGACCTTTAATAGGTACTTAGTTAACTGTTAAATTGCAGTGATTACGTTAGACCTGAAGTGGATATTTTTGAGGGTGCTTAGCATCTCACAGAATTGAGCCAACAATTAGCTGTCACTTGGTATTTCCAGAATTGACCAGATGACCTGTTATTCTTCTCCTGGATCTTTTCTGTACATACATCTCAATTACAGTCATTGTCTTTGTGGCATGCAGGGCAGAAAATCATATTTTACAATTAAAACATTATTTAGAAAAATGAGGATTACTGTATAGGCAGATTGTGAATGCCTTTTGAACACTGTAGATGTGGAGTGAGCCTGTTGATGCCAGTGGGTTCATCCCACGTGCACAGATAATTGTTTTTATTTTATGACTTTAGGGCAGTTTTTATTCATGAACAATGTCTGGTATTTCTCTAATTCAGTCAGCATCGGTCACACACTAACTGAGCAACAGTCCTTAGTCAGGCTGCCTGCATCCTTTAAGGACAGTGTCTGCTGTGATGGCTCGAATGCCGTGATTTAGGGTAGAACAGGGAAAAATTCCTCTGGCCTTAAAGTTTTCCTTGCGTAGGACGTTAAGTAGATGCCAGAACAACTTTAGAATCTGTCCCACAATAAAGAAATAAATAGCCTACGTAATTAAAATGCCTCAGTGTGTACGTTCAGTTATGAAAATGCTGTTGTCCCCTCACAGATCAAAACAAGGAAGGGGACAATTGAAGCACAAGTGTTGCCAGTGTGCATATCAGAGTGGTGGAATTACCACTGTCGGGAGTGCTGTGGCTGCATTTGAGCAACACTCGCTCTGTGTAAGATAGGACTAAGAAGATTTATCTTACACCTGTGATCTTACTAGAACTCCAGTGCCAGTTCAACAAGCTGCAGTTATCTAAATCACTGATATTTTTGATGTTGTTGATTCGTAAGAAAATAATTTGTAACTCTCAGTAAAGCAGTTTGAGATAACTGTATTCATTTATACTATACAGTTTTGCAACCATCTTCTTTTCATAGAATCATAGAATGGTTTGGGCTGGAAGGGACCTTCAAAGGTCACCTAGTCCAACCCCCTTGCAGTGAGCAGGGACATCTTCACTAGAGCAGGTTGCTCAGAGCCCCATCAAGCCTGACCTTGAAATACTAGATACAGAAATTTCTATCAAACTCTGGATGTGGTTCTAATCCAGAGTAAATTTTTACCTGTGGACCCTGGATTAAACCCTACAGCCTCCACACTTGTTAAATCTAAGTTGGAATGTCCCAAGAATTTCTTTCTGGAAAACCCCAAGTTTGAGTTTGCTTTTACCTTTTTTGTGTGTGTGTGTGTGTGTGTGTGTGTGAGAGACAAACAGATACAGTACAAATGCACTAAGGAGGAAACAAGCAGCAGGTAAATTGTTTCCTCCTCTCTTGCCTAGCTCTGCTCATATGAAAAGCAACATCTTTTTTTCCTGGTGATAACTTGTGGATCCACGATTTTCTTTGAATGGGTTGCGAGAGGTTATCACTTAGTTTTTGAGGGGGAGAACGATACATGTATGAGAGGAGAACAAGGACGCAGAGAACTGAAAGAGACACTCAGGCATTCAGAGGAGAGAGGCTGGTGTGGCAGGGAGCTACGGGAGCTACGGGAGGGGAAGCCTTGCCGATAGCAACTGGCTGTGTTTTGGCAACTTACCCACTGTGCAGACTTTCTTGAAGTCAGGGCAGCACTCCATGTAGTGTTGACAGTTAAAATCACACTGGCAGTCATGCTCTCTAGAATACCCTTCCCCACATCTCCCTGTACAGCTTGATACATCTAAAAATCACACAACAGCGGTGTAAACATTGCCAAACCAAAACGGTACGTAAGGAAACACTGAACAGCAAAGGAGTAAGGTTTTTCTTGTTGTTGTCTGTTGTTTTTTCCTACAGAATGCCATCTCCTCACTGGGTACTGCAGAACCTGTGGGCTGGGTACAACCCCTGCTAAAAGTATGAGGATCAAAGGTTTGCTCTGAGCCAGCCTGAGGACCGGCCGCAGCGTGCTCGGGGTAGACACTGACTTATCCTGTTTCTCCTCAAGATGAATGAATCCCTGAGGATTCAGTGATGTGGCAACGCCAGTCCTGGCACCCGAACTAGCCCATGTGGGTTTATCCTGAACAGTCTATCAGCCAGGCACGATATTGTTTTGCAGACTTACTCTCTATCTCAGTTCACCCCCTGAAGGGTTATGGATGTGCACCTGCACTGCTGTCCCTCACAGTCTCATTTGACTTTTTGTAATGTTCTGCGTAACAACAAAATAAAATCAGTTTTGCTTGCAAACTGGTGAGCACCATCATAATAAATACTGCTCCCCAGAGCCGTTTCTATCGTCAGTTTTCAAAATCTGCCTGCCCTCTACATTATTTTTTTTCTCTGAGGTCACAGAGGAATTTGGTATCAACTCTGAGGTCAAGACCAGTTGGGATCTAGTCCTGCAATCTTCTACAAAACACTTTCTGTTTGTTAATTAGAAGATTGCTTATTAGCAGAGTAACATAGGAGCTCATCCCACAATGGCTTTACTGCCAGGCTGCTGTAGTGCTGGGACATGCTAGGTAATAAAAAATGGTGCAGGTTACAGGTGGTAAGCAAGACGTTGGGAGGTCTGCTTTCAAACTGCACTCCAGCTCAGCAGTGGTTGGTTACCTTCTAAGGCCAGATCAGGTATTCATCCTGGAAACTCCCCTTCCTATCTGAAATCTCTACTAACATCACAGAATCCCAGAGCTGCCTGGATTGGAAAAGCCCTTTAAGCTCATCGAGTCCCATCATGAACCCAACACTGACAAGTCCCCGACTAACCCATGTCCCTCAGCACTATGTCTACACGACTCTTCAATCCCTCCAGGGATGGGGACTCCACCACTGCCCTGGGCAACCCCTTCCAATGCCTCAGAACCCTTTCAGCAAAGAAATTCTTCCTCACATCCCATCTAAAAGATCAAACAGCTTCTTCTGGAAATGAAACACACAGGACCACAAGTGAAGCACCCCTAAATACAAACAAAGAAGCTGAACAATCAGCAAGCTAAAACAGAGTTAAGATAATCAGCTAAAACATCGAGGAACAACAAGAAAATAACAAGAAATAACATATAACACAACACGACACCAAAGACAATTTCCAACAGCACACACTCGTGTGCGTGTGTGTGTGTGTGAAGGAAGATTAAGGGATAACAAATAATTACATATGTTGGGATTTTCAGCAGTTAGGTAGAATGTTTGTTGTCACTTCTTTAGAAATAGTGAAGTGAGGACTAAGGAATAAATGAAATTAATGGACCTTGAGTTAATGGGCTTTAAATAGGGGAGCTGAAAAGAGAAGCTAGGCATCTTCCTTCATGGATACGAGCCCAGTATATTGCACCCTCCTTCCCTTCAGGGAAGAAAATATAGATAAGGCCAAAAAGTAACACTTTTCCATTCATTTATTTGGTTTAAGTTTATGAGTTGTAAGTTAGGAACTTACTTCTAAGGAAATTGCTGAAATTATTCTAGTTGCTGTTAGCAAGAGTCTTGATTTTTGCTGAAACTAGCGGGAAGGCTCCCATCCTCTGCGGAGGGACAGAGCAGTCTGGTGCTGCACCTGCAGGTCACACCCAGCATCTGCTGTGCCCTGATGTGCTGCTCAGATATACAAATGTTATGTCTTCTGCTATCAAGTGGTCATAAATTATTCTCTACCAGCAAGAAATACACAATATTATCACTATATTATCACTATAACTTGAGAACTCTGACAGCACAGGACTTGCCAGGCTGCAACTTCTTCTGTTTCTTCATAACAGTGCTATTTTAGTTAGAAATCAATTACAGAGCTTTGAGAGTAAATAAAAATCTGTTGTATTGGACAAATAATTGCTAAAATTTGCCTCGCTGATGGTAATAACAATGCATTTAATGGCAAAGCACTTAACACAGTATAGCCATCCCTTTCCCTGAGCCTAGTGTATTTAAATATTTCTAACCAAATTATATTGATATTGTAATTTTAGATTCTTCCTTGAATCATACTGCAAATCACCTGGGCTAAGTATGTCAATCTGAGGGAAACAGGATCTGTAGAATAAGTCTACAGAAAAAAGAAGTAGGTTCATTCACATTTTGCATGATAATCCTATTTATATGTTATTCCTCCAAAAAAAGAGGATCATTCTGAGGCAAAATAATTTATGAAAATATTCAGTGATGATAAAACTGAATCATAATGCCTGTCTGAATAAATACAGAGTTCTAGAACTTTGTATTTTTATGCAGGTGCATTTGAAACACTCTTACTATCTGTCAAGTATCCTGGACCCCCTCCCTTCAGCTTTGCATGTTACAGTACCTTCAGAAGACACTTCTTGAATCAAGGACAGTGAAAGGATCACCAGGGCTACACAAAGTATGTTCCATATGATCATTACTTTCAGGTACGACATCATCCCTAAAAAGAAATAATTTTGCATCACTACATGCAATTCAATGAGCCAGTTCCTAATTTTAAAAATGCAGTGCGCATCTTTATGTAAAATACTAGTTTAATAACAACATAAAATTAATACTAAAATTATTCAAGGATAAACTGATAAGTTAGAATTAATCCATAAATCCTCTCTTGGTCATTAGTTAAATCAACTGTTAAATTTTGTAGTAAGACTAGGAAAAATTATTATTAACAAATAACAGGAGTAATTTATGGCAGAATTCCATTATATGAAACCTACAGTCACAGTCTTCCCCTTTCAACAGGGAAGCACTTGGGTACAACAGTTTCTAAGATTATAATAATGATAAATATAAATGTAAAGTAAAAAAATACTGTCAAAACATTAGTTACTAAGCAACAGAATTTTATAAACCATAATCAATCACTTAAATATTAGTGATTAAGTATGTTAAATGGAAATGCAGCATAAAAGTAAATCTTTCAAGAGGAAAACTTGTCTGGTTTTTCTGTTCCAGGCCATCGTTTTCCTTTTGAAGAGGAACGCTTTGATCAAAAGGCTCCGAGCAGAGGTAGGTATGACACTTACCTCACAGAGATTCTGTCTGCTCTCCCTGATGTTGCAGATGATGCCTTATATATTGCTTTACAACTATGCTGGGGTTAACTAATTAGACAGCTTGTTAAACAAAACCGCCAATGACAGCTCATGACAGCAAACTTTCCACATGGGCTGGAAGAGGTCCCAGATGACTAGACGAACACAACATCTGGAAAATACTCCCATTAAGAAAAATGATTACAGAAAAAAAAACCTTAAATAGGGATTTACTAGTCAAAACACACTTTGATTACTGAGAGAAATGAACAAATTGTCCCGAATGCATCTGGAAGGCATTAGATATCATTGCCGAGCAATAACAAATCATTATAGGCAAATGCTGAGTGTATTTTCTTTCCTGTCAAGTGTAGCTTAAGTGACAGTAGCCTAAAATGATACAGTATTATCTGCTACTGCTGGTGTATCTTCTCCAAGCATTTTTGAGATCTAATTTGTGCAGTTGCAAGTAATTCCCCAGTCGCGGGCTGAAAAATAGCAGTTTTCCCTGAATTGAATGGAAATTTTGCCAAGGTATTGGCTAGAAATCAAAGAATTTAGTCACATCTCAAATTTGTTAAATATAATGAGACCTAAAAATGAATGAGAGAGACCTAAATTGTTTCAATGGTCTTTTGAGTTTATTGGTTCCAGATCCAGGCTACTGGAAATGGTTATTTGTAACTCTCTCTCAGAGCTAAAGGAGGTTTCAACTGAAACTTTTAGTGGTCCTGACGCTCTCAGGGTTTGGGGGGGGGATTTTTATTCAGAGACATTCCTACTGAAGGTGAGGGAATTTTGATACTTCTGTTTTATGATATTACTTGAATCCCAAAGTAATTCTGTTATCCCAAAATTATAAATATGGTGTAATATGCATTGATCCCCATTGAGGAAAGCGCTTAAGCATGAGCTTGAGTCTCTTAAGGAAGATATTGTAGACACCTCAGAAAAGGAGTGGGTTTAGACAGCTGCTTGAATGTTTTCCTCGATCCAATGATTGTGCAGCTTGAGCATTTTTAGGCTAGAATTCCTTTTTAATTTCTCTATTATCACAATAGAGACAGTTTCATTCAATCTTTCTGTATTGTGGACACTTCTAATTGCTTTCCTATCACAGCCATGGTTCAATTAATTGATTCCAGTCAATAAAAGAGTGCTTTTTCATTGCCCCAGGAACACCTATAATCTTTGTAATAGTTTCTAGAGTTATTGAGACAAGGGTTAAGTGGGAGCACTTGTATAGTGGTAACTTGCTATTCAAGGTTCTCTGCCCACTCCCAACCTGTTTATGAAGTAACTAGTAGTGCTCTACTTTGCAGAAAAGGCTCTGAGATTTAATGGAGTTTATTCAAGGTAATACACAGAAGGAAATATGTATTACATGTCTTATAACAAGAATTTCAGTGCTGTCTTTAGTGGAGCTGACTAGAAGCTCAATAAAGAAACTGTGGTTTGAGAAGAGAAGTACCTGTCTGTGGAAACTTAAAGCCTCGGGAGGAAGAAGTTGTTAGGGTAGCTAAATAGCATCAACAGGATGAGATGGGTTTTCTAGAAAAGTGCTAAAATCCTCACAATTTAAATAATTTATCATTTGATCAAGCAAATCATTTAAGACTACATTATTGAGTATATCCTTACTTTGATGTCCATGACAGGGAGGAGATTTGTTGACTCTTCCATCATTTCACAGCCAGTACAGCTGTGAATCCCAGTTAACACTGGCTAGCTACCTGAGGTGAAAAAATAGATAGAAAGTGGTAAATAAAAAGTAACAGATGCTCAAAATTATTATCATGCTTCTGTTAACATGCTGGTATTCAATGAAGCCATATGAAGACAATTAGGTACATACACAACTTGAAAATAGAGGTAGTCATTACTGGCCGTGACATTTATTATGTATTATGGATTCTTCATTTTGGAGGGTCGTGTTGTTTCATTTCTCTTACAAATTAATTTTTTCTTATTGTCAGAGATGACGCAAAGTTGCAAAGTTTGAGTGATGAGTTCCCAAACTGCAGTTCCTCCAGGTCAATGTAATTTTAGCTAGTAAATATGCTAGCTAAAAATATGCTGGGTTTTTACCAACCTGTGTGGGTTTCATTTACTTTTGTGATACATGAAAACTGAGGCTGTCGTAAAAGTTCTCTGTTACTTGTGCAGAAAAAAACCATATCTGAAAATCTCTCCGTGGCTCTTCTTCATAATGCTGTTTTCTACATAATTAAATATTAATTTCAAAGAACATACTTTATGAAAGACTGGTTGAAGATGAAATAGGAAGAATTTTTTAGAGATTGAGGTTCTGAGGAAGGAAATGAGTTCAGATTGATTTCCAGCTCTGCAACAGGCGCAGTGTCTGAGTTTTAATCAAGTCGTTTATGCTAAAGGGTAAAACAGGATTTTCAGAAGTGTCAGTTACTTTCATAAAAATCTCTTTTTTTTCAGAACATATACATTATTAAGCTCCTTTTGCAGGTAGGTCTCGCCTCCTGGTACGCTGTATGGGATAATTCCAAAAATGGATAAACAGGATGTGAAAAGACACCTTTAAATGGTCGTGTCCCAGTGGCACTGAAATGGTATCTGTGCTGGCGCTTCAGAGCGTGTGTGACCAGGGAACAGGAAAGTGGGGTTTGTATCCTGACCAGCTTCTGCTGCTCTTCCCTTTATTTTCAGGGAGGGACTTCAAAATCCTGCTTTAAATTACAGTCGCGGTTTCTGTGCAGCGGTAAGAAATACACTCAAATACAGACACAGTCAGGGCACTGGTGATGCACAGAGTTTACTCACTACTGTTGTGCAAAAGGTTGTGCACCAGTAAAATGGGCCACAAGAGTAACAGGGAAAAAGAGAAAGCGGGGAGCTGCACGGGTGGTGTGGGTGAGGTGAGGACACATCTCAACTGTTTTTGGGTTGAGCTCCATCTGAAATGGACTTGGACATGTTAAAAAAAAAAAAAAAAGTACAAAATGTTCTATTTCCTTATTTTTATTTCTGCTGCATTCAGGGAAGCAGGACTCATTACATTCCTGATGAGTAAACATACATGGCTTCACCACCATTTTTCTTCATCTTGGAGCAACATACAGGAGCTAATGTTGTTGTTAGCCAGTCCAATTGGAGAGAGATAACATTATTTTTTGTCTGATACTTGTTTGTTTCAGTTAGATATCAACTGACCAGTCATTTAATTTGGCAAGGGTTTCAGGCAACATAAACCCTTCATTAAATCTTGTCAGGTGTATCTAAATCTTATCTGTATTTCCTAACATCGTTAGTTGATTGCATTTTTTTATTTTTTAAAAAAAAAAAACCCTGCTTTGCTCATATATTGAGATCATCGTAGTTACAGTACTATTATAATCATTTTTTTTATTTCTGGATTAATAGATTCCTTATGCTGATGCCCATAACTCAACTGTATTCTTACGCCTATTCAGGCCTCAGCTTTTTTGGAAGCTCATCAGTCAGTGACATTTATGATAGTGGTTTTGGGGTATGGTCCCACATCCCATGGAAAAAATAAGCCAGTGAAATCCCAGGAAATGGTCCTTGTGTTGATCTGGGTCTGGTCTGATAGATGCCTCCTTGCTTTTCAGTCCCATCACTGATCCCCACTGTTAACCCATCAGTATCCTCTATCTTGCATGTAATTTTCATATAAAAACTAAATTACATCTGGAGTGACTGGAATGCCTGTGAGAACTCAGTTGGCTATAAGAGCGGCTGGGGTGTCCCAGCAGAAGTTATACGGAGAAACTGAGTGGAGAAAGAGTGAAGAAAGTAAAAAGAAAACGAAAGCGCAGATATTTAGAGTCGTGTTGGTCTGATAAATATTCACTAATTAGGGTACCACTTTTTAATCTTTAACCTAGAAGGAATTTCATTGGAAGTTAAGTGAGAGTGCTGGAAGTCTCATTAAATGAATTACTAAGAAAAATTATGAAGAACTGCAGAAAAGTTTTCTCTTGCAGGAAAGACTGACACGCTTCCAGGCTTATGGCCTTGGAGGGGCAAGGGAGGAGAATGATGTACGGGAAGTAGAAGCCCTAACGTGGGAAGGGCATGGGATTGCAATTAATTCTTCTGGAAGAATGATAATTAATTAATATTAGCTGACAATTAATTGAAGGACACTTCCCTGTATTGCCTTCTAGAATTAGTCACTGTCTTCCATGCCAGATGTGGCTACATTTTATTGGTATATTTTATTTGATTATAGCAAGAAAATGTTAATTTTGAAGAGCACTTAAATATGCTGACTTTTAAGACAAAAGAATATTAATACCATTGCTTTTGTGTGATTTATGAGTAGTACGAGTAGCAGTAGTATTGCAATGAATTCTGCTGTAGCAAGCTACTGTAATAAGGGTCAGATGATCACATATATCATCCAGTTGATGTAAATATATACTTATTGCATTTCTAATTCCTAAAAAGTTGAGAGAATTGTTTAGAAGTAAGAAGCAGAGGGGAAAAATACGACTTAAAAATTGTATTTGTCCACAGAGTGCTCACAGATGGGCCCATAACGACAGGTGGAAGATGAAGGATAGAATCTGCATTTTATATTATTTTTATAGTACTACTGAAATCATTAGGAGAAATCTTTTTATTCTATTTACATATGTAAATGTCCTTCACCTTGTGCAGTAAAATGAGTCGGTGTCTTCAATAGCCTTCATCACTGTATGAGCTGATTGAACTCCTCTTTGATTCTGCGCAGTGATGTCTCTTTTCCATGCTTGGGACAGCATTCCTTGAAGAATGTTTGGTCCTTCCTCAGATTTAAGCCTGTTTTTCTGATATCATTTGCAAAAGGTCCTAATGTTATCAGCAATTTGTGAGGAATTTCATCCAAAGGTTGTTGGCATATGTAAATATCAAACAACTAAGCAATAAATGCTCATGCCATGGTTATCAGCAATTTTATTCAGAGGTTGTCACAACAGCTGGGTGATGTCTAAGCGACTAAGGGAACTATAAATATTTTAGTTTGTAATTTCTCAGGGTTTGCTCTTTCAGTATCTTGAAAAGGAGGAGGAGGAGCGGGTCTGCTGGCTCTTTGATTCTATAGATAGATGTACATGACTTCCTCTGGGGCCTGGGCCCTCAGACCATCACTTCATAGATACCATAGTATTTCTAAGTGGGTCCTAATGATTTCTTCTAAAAGACCTTTACTGGTTCTTATCCCAAAGCTAGAATGTGGATTTACTCGAGCTAGGCTGGAATCTCATTCTGTGTGGGACAGATGTTCCCATTCCTACACCAGGGCAGACTTTCAATGAGAGAGTGACAGGGACAAATCTTTCAGAGAAAGTCTGGCAGAACAGGATCTTACTAAATCAGAAATACTCAACTTTTCTTTCTTTCCTTCCCAGTATGTGAATTGTTGCCCTCCTAACTTGGGTCTAGTGAAATGGTTATTGATTTAGAGCCAGACGGTGTGTTGGGTTTGTGTGGGGTGCCCACAGCGATGGCGCCGGTGAGAAGCTTCTGGAACCTGCGCTGCCTGCAAAGCAGCCCCGCCCCAGCCCAGGCTGCGCTAATTAGTGACAGGGAAACGCCTCTGCAAATGCCTGTTTGTGAGGGGAAGGACGGGCTTGAAAAGAAGAGAGAGGAGAATAGAGGCCGTTGACTTGAACAAAAGACCATCGGCCTAAACAAAGAGAGCGCTTAGCTGCCAGGGGGGAGGAGGAGGAGGGCGGGAGAACCTCAGACACACGGTTCAACATGGTGCGCTGGACCTGAGGCCCGTCTGCAGCCCGTGGGTGTCCCCATGCTGGAGCGGGGAGCTGAGCCGGAAGAGGTCCGTGACTCCATGGGAAGTTCACGTTGGAACACTTTGTTCCTGGACTTTAATGCCGGGAGGAGCGGCTGAGGTGACCTGACTGAACCCCCATTCCCTGTCCCCTGGGCCGCTGCGGGGGAAGGTAGAGAAATGGGGAGCAGAGTGATTGGAGCCCGGGGAGAAGGGAGGGGTGGGGGGAAGGTGTTGTCAGATGTGGTTGTTTTGTCTACTCAGATGATTTGCAACAAATCTTCCCCAAGTCGAGTCTGTTCTTCCCCAAGTCGAGTCTGTTTTGCCTGTGACCATCACTGCTGAGGGAGCCCTCCCTGTCCTCATGTTTTTTAATCCCTTTGTTGTGTTTTTCTCCCCGTTTCACCGGGTTTGGGGGGGGTGAGGGCAGGAGCGCTGGGTCCGAGCTGTGAGGGAACCAGCACAAGATAAAACCTGATTAAAAAGTGACTGCTGCCTCATAAAAATACCTCACAAAGTGAATTATATTCCACATTGTTTGTTCTTTTTTTATTAATACAGTGTATGGACTAATTCTCCTACTTAATAATAATGGGAAGAAAACAAGATATTCGACTATAGGAAGAAAAAATTTTTATGCAAGATTTGATTAATATGAAGGATGGCACATGGTAAGAAGAAGGAAAATGAACATGAGAAAAACAAGGTACTTCAGGTAGGAAAAAGAGGTAAACCTGGGAGGGAAGAAGTTATACATGTCTGTTTATAACATAAGAAATCAAATTTTACAGCTAAACAGAATCCAAATTAAACAGCAGGAGATGAATTAGCACTGACTCCTGGTTAATTTGTGAATGAAAGATCTAGAAAACTCTTTCAAGCTGCAGTTATTTCATTACCACCCACAGGACTGTTCATAAAGATTCCCAGAAACAGTCACCCTTTTTATATGACTGAAGAATAACACCCTTGCTTTGGCAAAAGAGCAGTGAAAAGGTGTCAGACAGTATTGCCAGGGTAGGGTTTTGGGTTGGTTGGTTGTTTTTTTTTTTCCCCTCAGACTTGGTATGAAGTAATTTTCTTGTAACATGAAGAATCATCTTTCTTAGCCATTGCACTCAGGCTACTATAAATAATCCTTTTAACACATTCTCAATCTTTCACCTCTTATATATTAAAGCAAAAATGGTCTATTTTAATGTGTATATTCAAGGGGGAAAGACTTGCTGGATCAGCCTAGTTGTACCTAAGAGCGTCAAGGAATTGTTAATTTATACTTCTCTGAGATTTATTTTTTTCTTTTTTGGAACTCTTCTGCTATTGCTTGACTTCAGGGTGAGAAATGAATAGTAACACTTCTGATGTGTATTCAACTGGGAGGTTTTAAAGCTCAAACAGTAAGTTAATGTACAAAAAAATCCTTTCTTGGCAGTATTGAAAACTGTATATTA
Organism: Antrostomus carolinensis; assembly: GCF_000700745.2. Lineage (NCBI taxonomy): Eukaryota > Metazoa > Chordata > Aves > Caprimulgiformes > Caprimulgidae > Antrostomus > Antrostomus carolinensis. The sequence continues at coordinate 18,755 of NW_010311803.1, forward strand.
ATACTAGTAGAGAAAGCTTTAGTTAAAGCTGCCAGAGGCTTGTGGAAGCTGCCTCTTCTTACTGCAAACACCTGGTTTTGATAATTCATCTGTTTTACAAGAATCTGAATTATTCAGCTGTAATGTTCAGTACTGTGCTTCTGCCTGTTGGGATTCTGTGTGTAGAAGACCTCTACAGTGCACAAGAGTTGACTGGGTATTTGACAGAGTGTATTGTCTCAGCATTACAAATCCCTTTGTCAAAAGTAAAGATATTAAAAAAAAATAAAAAATACTAATTTTCCATCCAGTTTCAATGACCTTTGAAATAGTTGTATTGTCTTTTAAGTGCTTTTAAAATGAACTCTGTCGTGAAGAAATCTGTTTTCTTCTCAGTCCTGGGAGAGTTGCACACACACACGCACACACACACAGCATGACTGCAGCAGCTCAGAATGGGGCACGGAGAGCACAGCAGCCCATTTGTAGTTTAAATATAACAGGAAGATTCTTCCAAGAAATAAAAGAATTGCAAAAATGTAAATTACTTAGCAAGGCTATGGTACATCACAGGTTGTGCAGTACTGATGCAAGTCTGAAAAAGGAATAATTTGCAGCAAAGGGAGGATTCTTAACCTGATCTGCTGAGGGGAATAACGAAGTAAAAATAAGAAAATAACCAGCTTTCATTGTTTATAATCCAGACAGCCTTCTGCAGTATCAGGAAACTTCGAGGCATTTGTCTCTGCCTGCAAGGTTAGAGCTGAAATAAGTATTAGGTTTTTGAGGCATTTGTCTCTGCCTGCAATTAAGTTCAAGGTTAGAGCTGAAATAAGTATTAGGTTTTAGAAATCTAAAACTGAAAGTCCACTTAATTACCTGTTTCTCTAGGACACAGGTAGCTGGGAGCATGAATGGTAGGGAGTTAATTTCTTTACTTCCCCTGAACAGTCCACTTTCACAGTGTGGGCTGCCGTAACTCAAAGCCACTGTTAGAGTTGGGGACCTGAATTAGTCCCATATCCTCCCTCAAGTGTGACTATGCTTGAGGCTGCGATCAAGGCCAAGCTTTGGAAAGATGAGTCTGAAGAACTTGGTGGATTTTATAAACCGCAAGAGTTAAAGAGGGCTGGCAGTAGTAGGGATTGTTTTTTGGTTGGTTTTTTTTTTTCTGTTTAAATGATTCATCTCCCTTCTAGACTTCAAATTAAGTTTATGGTTTGAATTAAAGTTAGATTATACGACACCAGTGATTCAACTTTGTGACTTTCAGTTTTAGGAAGGTGCCTGGCAGGGCCCGTTTACTCCCATGAGCCGTAGGAATTCATTAATATATTGCTAAACATATATTTGGGCTCAGAGTTAAGGCTTCTGGTTTTGAGGCTCAGGCACTAGAAGGTTAAAAGGAGGGCTGAAAATTGATGGAGATCTTATCTTCTGAGTTATTGTAGGAATTGATCTCCACAGTAAAATCCAGTTTTTGTGGTTCATGATGTTAGGATCCTAATTTGTGGCTGTATTCAGTATAAGCTTAGTAATAGCATTTCTGGTATTTCATTAGTGTTCTATATCTGTGTTTCATTTTTAGTCTACATTTTCACATATTTGTGTGTTGCTTCCCATGTCACTTACTGTAGACATTGGCCTCATTCTTAAAACTGTGGTTAGCTTAAGGATGTGGGCTGAAGTTAATATTTAGGCATCTACAGTTTTAAGAACCAGAAGTGTGGGCAGATACGAACCACAGCCATGTATTTTACTTTTATAAAGGGATTAATCTCTGGCTATAAAGAAGATTTTGTTTAGGTTTCAAGGATTTAACAATTCAACACATCAAAATATACATTATCTGGGGACTTCAGAGATAAGGTTAGAGCGAGGAGAAATCTGGGAAGTAAAAATATCATGTCCTTCTGCAATCTCTGGGTGCTGGGAGCCAAAAAAAAAGATTTTGAAAGAGTTTTAGAATCCACATCTTCAAGAGCAGGTACTATTGCAAGGTTCTTCAGAAGCTGTCTGGTACCAGTAAGCATCTAGCATCTTATATTTTCTTTCAGGGTTTGAATGAGTCCTATAAAAAACTTGCAGTGGGCTAGGGTAGGAGTATGAAAAATTTCAAGACTTGTTCTATCTGTTAGAAACGTAGAAGGGTACAACTATACTTGGATTAGGAATTGTTTCATTTTTTAGCGATTTTAGTGCCATATTGTATTCCAGAGACACTGCATGCTTGCTTCAGCAGTGGTGTGATGTTAGCAGGTTATAATGTCTCATGTTTGGGGGGTGTTTTGCATATATGAATCTTGTACTTGCAGTTCAGAGCTGGAAACCCAAAGGCCTGAACTCTGACCCTAGTATAATCTGGAGATTTAAGGTGATTCAGCATCAGAAGGACTCGTGCTTTGTATGCTGGTTTAGTATGCAAATAATGCTTTAAGAGGGTTTTTTAGTTAATTTAGACATAGGGTTACACTAGGATTTGTGACACCAAGTCTAGTATTGGTAGGGGTCTTAAAGACTCCAATGGTCTTTAACTGAATAGAAGAATCCAGTACTTAAACTCAGGGTTAGAGGCTATAAATTAAGGTGACAAAATTTGGAGTAGATATTCCCTCTCTGGTGTAGATTGTGGGGATGAAGTTTGCAGATTTTTGACTGTTGACGTGTCTGTCCCTTAGTTTTAGTTGGGGATTGCTTTTGTGTTGGAGTCTGCAGTCCCAGGACCCTGCTTTTTTGGTGTGCTTTACAGAGCTATAATTTACGCTGATGTCGTTCATTGGCTCTAAACATGTACCTGTTTTGGGGGTTTTTTTGCTGCATAGATGGCTATGTTATATTCTGATTTAACATTTAGGAAACTACAGTGTCAGAAACCCATTTCATTGATTGCTGTTAGTGCTATTACTTATTCTACCCGGTGCTTAGACTAAGCCCATCACAAAGTGTAGCCTTAACATCCAGGGAGCAAATCCCTGCAGTGATCACAGAAGGAGAGAACAGAAGCATCTTTCCATCCCAACTAACTCACGCCCTTGTAGAATATATGACCATGGTGCATGTCTAGGCAGTAGAAGAATAAGGGCTATAGATTTCTGTGCTCTGGGACATGATTAATCGCCAGTTAGCTACAGGAAAATGCACCTTTCTCTTCCCCAGGGCACAGCATTGAAGTGTTGGTGCATCTGACAGGTTTTTGCACCTGAGGTGGCATCTCTGTGAAAGAAAGGGACAGGACACTGAATTCTGGCAGCAGACTCCTCCTACCTTTTCTGTAACTAACAGCTGAGAATGGATCGGTAGCTTGGTGTCACCAAACAGTCTGCTCTTGTTTCTGTTACAGCATTCTCTTTGCTGATGGCTCTTTAACTCAACTTTTTGAGGGACTCTGGGTTGTAATGAGGACTGCAAGTAGGAAAAAAGCTTTCCAGTAAGTATAAAATTCAGGAGTTTGCATCACTCTCTGAATGGGGTGGCAGGTTTATAGATAATACCTGCCTGCAAGAAAAGCTTAATTTAAAAATGACTTCTTTTCCTTGGCTGGACTGTGAAGATTCCCTTTCTAGTGTAGATTGTGGCAAAGAATCTCCTTTTTTTTTCCTCAAAAAATGAGAGCAGGTTTTGGATGTTAGGTTCTGAAGTGAGGGCAGAGGTATGTTTGTAACTGGGATGCCACGAGAAGGTGTTTAAGGAAAGTAGCAGATCATCCTTATAAGCTTCTGTTCTTCCAAAGAAAATCTTACAGACTGTCCTCTGCTGAGCACTCTTTAATTTGGCAGCCAGTATCTTCTTTTTGTATGTGGCTGTGTCAGCAAGTGTTCCCGAGTACATCAGTTTTTTTAACTGCTGTTGTTTCATAGTAATATTGTTGTAATGTTTTCCTAATGTTACAAATCTATTGGGTGCTTTCAGAACAAACAAGAAAAACTCCTCACCCCGTGCATCTGACAATCCAATTTTAGTACATTGTCGGATCTGCAGGATGGGACTTCTTACAGGCAGCATTCTTTGATACTTTTCAGAATGAGTCATATGTTTTTGTGAGCAAAGCAGTTGTTTTAGTACATTGTTGGAGATGTATCTGCAGGATGGGACTTCTTACAGGCAGCTTTCTTTGATACTTTTCAGGATGAGTCATATGTTTTTGTGAGCAAAGCAGTTGGCTTAAAGATTAAAATTATAAATAATACACCACCCTTAAGACTTCTATTCCAGAAAGATTAGGCTCAGTGAATTATCAGCATCCTTTGCTCAAAGTTAGCTTTCAGAAAATGAGAAAATTCCAGGAATGCTGATAAAGAATATGTGTTGACATAAGAATACTCTTACAAGAAAACCTCATTTATCCTTTGTGTATGGATGCTGTGCCTGAGAAACAAATCTATAAAGACTTAATCACACAGCCAATTAAAGAATTGGCATAACCAAAATAATATACAATAACTGTGCTGCTTAAAAGCATGGCCTTCCCGAAATTGTGTCATTAATAAAATGGCATTGTTAATTCTTTCCTTTTCTGATGAGGAGTGAAAACTTTGAGCATGAGGTGTGTGTGCTGAAATATTGACAACAGATATTGCAGTCACTGTCCCACCTATACTGCAATAAATGATTCAAACCAGTTATTGCTGCTGTCAAATCCAGAACATGAGAAATGAACAGGGTGGACAGACAGATTTTATGGGAAAGCTCAAATCTAACATCGTGCCAAAAACAACTCCTGTGTGAGCTTAGTGACCTTATAATGATGTGAAATAACAGTGAAAACTGACTCTTGAGATGAATGTGGAGACCACACAAGGAAGAACAGCCCAAAGAAAGATGCTGTGATGGTCACCCCTTTGGGACCAGATGATCAGTTCTTGGTTGTCCTGAATCCACTGAAAGGAGAACGTGTTGAAAAGGAAGGCAGCTTGTTTAGCCTTTCATTTATAGTTCAATAGAAATTCAGATCTCTCAATATTTTAATTAATTTTGTTTCCTTGGTTCTTCTTCAAGTATGCTAAGAGTAGGCATATCAGTTATCTAAGAATACAGCACATTTCAATTAAGGATATGTTCCAGATTTGCCAGTCTCTTCAGGAGAACAGCAATTCCTTCTAAATATTTAGCTTAACTTTTAGATTAAAGTAATTTTATGTAAATGTGATTTGAACTCCACACTTTCAAAATGATCTTTAGAATCCTTAAAGTTGACATCCACTAATAGGAAGAATTATTAGGAAAGGTGTAAGGATGGAGAAGCTAAAGCAGGTGGATGGACTACAGTCAGTCTGTCAAATTCTAGGAAATTAATTTTGGAACATCCCACAAGAGGCAACTTGTATTTGCAGATAAAGAAAGAGCTTCTGTGAAGATAGTGTATTTAAAATAAATAAACCTGTTCTCATGCAAATTTGTTGAGATGAGTTTAAACCAGCAATTTGATTTATGTGCATTATCTGTTCCTATGATTATTTTTTTTTTAAGCTCTGTTAAACCTAGAGAAAGGTTTGGCTTGACTTTGGCTTGACTAAAAACTGGTTTATAAGCAAAGCGTTTTAGACATTGGTATTTAAATTCGAAATCCATTTGATGCTTATTTTTAATGCATTACAGTGATTTATTTTGTCCCAAGCCTAGAGTTGTGAGAACAGGATAGGTTAAAGGGTTGTATTTCTGAAAAAAATCAGAGTATTAAATAGGATATTTTTTCAAGCTTACATCATCAGAGGTGAAAATCACAAACTGCAAGTGCAAAACTGTTCCAAAACAGTAAGACAGTGCCTTGAAGTGTCTCTGTCAGCCACAGGAAACTAGTAGGAAAACGGACAGACAGACTGACGTAGCAAAGGTGCTTTGTCCTTTTTATTTGACCTAAGACTTTCTGATCATGAAACTGTTAAAGCACTTCAGTGAGGAGTTGAGGCTGCTGCTGTTTTCAGTCGAGCTGGCAGCAAAGTCAGTGGTTCTGCAACTTGGGAAAGACCCAGCAGAAATTCAAACCTGTAGATATTCACACAGCACAAACCTGAGCTTCATTCAGTTTGCTTTCTGTGAGGAAGATGGAACAGATTGGCGCATCTTTCCACTCCTCGTGAAGCTTGAACACCTATTCCTAAAAGAGTGTGTAAATGTTGTGCCTAATTTGCACAGAGTGAAGAATAACCAGTAAAATGCAGTTATTTGCAGTACTTTATAAATGCAATGATAAATATTTCATTTAGGACCTTGCTGCAGGTAATGATTAAATGATCCTAGGAAGGTATCAAGTAGGAAGAGTCCCTACATTAGTTATTTACTTCAGTAAAATATATGCCTGAAATAATAGATGATATTTTAATGTATTGCAGCCTCTTACCTCTTAGTGGAAAAACCACAAAAAGATCCAAGCCTTTTTTTTTTTTTTTTTTTTTTTCCCCCTCTATGTGTAATAAATTTTAAACCTTACAATGCTTTTAACTTTCCAGGAGTTATGCAGAAGGTAAGTAGTTTCCAATTCTAAAAGAGTTTCAGAATGTGTACAAATCCTCAATATTGTCTCAAGGCTTTATTGAGATTATTGTGGTGTTTCTTTCAGTATTTTTGATGAGGAAAACATGAAGGACTGGCTGGCACTGTTACCTGACTGTTCTGTTGTGTAGGTGGTGTAAATAGGGGATGAGCTATTTTTGTTTTACATCAAATTTACTGAAATACATGGTGACTAGAGGGTATACAGTGTTGGTAGTTGTCTTCTGTTTTGACCAGCTGCATTATTAGATCCAGTGAGAAATTGGGCCAATTAAGGTAAACTTTAAATGTCACATGTTAGTCAGAAGCTTAGCAGCAGTGTTACAGGCAGGCTTGAACCTGGAGTGATAAAGTTCACGGAGATCTTGGAGGATGTAACTGAAGCCTGAGAGGCACTGAAAGCACAAATGAGTCCCTCAGTGTTGGTAGAGATGATGTATTGGTTTGTTTATGATGATGGTAACGGGTTGGGCTGCAGGCACAGGACGTGTGAGGAGAAGTAGAATTTGGCGTCAGTGATGAGCGACCGCATCATAGGCAGTGGGGACTAACTGGAAGATACAGTTATGGGGGGAACGGCCCTCGCTGCCAGCAGATAGACTTGTGTGTTTTTGTCTTTGGGAATCCTCTGGGAGTTGGGTGAGATTGCGTTGGAATTTGCAAAGGTTGCAGAAGTTTGGCACCGTTTGAGGGCTGACGTTATATTCATAACGTTCTGTTCCAGGGCTCGGGCTTGGGCTGATGACTCTGCGTTACTTCATGGGAACGCCCTGGTGTTCCTCTCCTGAGGGCTCAGGTTAGTCAGCCAGCTTAATTATGTGGCCAGATAAAACTTTGTGGTTATTGTGACATGTTGTTGGGATTTTTTCTGGTGACATTTAGACCAGCACACTGCAGAGATTCAGCATCTTGGATTCAGTGAAAGTAGAGAAAGTAGTGTCTAAAAATATTAAGCAAACCCCATGGAATGACATAGAATACTGTGAGCATTTTTGGCTGCCCATGCAGAAGTTACTGAAACTGAGACAGGTGAAAGGAGAGGCTATAATAATAAATAAAGTAATGGAAAGATGCAAGAGGAAACCATAGAAGAGTTTAGTTTGTTAATTCTAGCAAAGAAGGGCTTTGATTTCTGTGTGTAAATACCTCCAGGCAATAAGGATCTGGGGGACTGAGAGGAAGAGGATTACTTAAACTAAAGAGCAATAGCAGCCAAAAGTCAGGTAGTTCCAAGCAATTTATAAGAAAGATTATGCAGGAAATTAGAAAGAGGTTCTTCAGCATTGTGTCACTGAGGTTTGGAAACAGCCTTCCCATCAAATAAGTTTTAAGATGGAGGGATGCTTTCTTGTACGAGGCGAAATGCTGTGGGAGAAGGATCTCACTGTTCTGCTGTCCCTCCCTTGCTCTCCTTACGCTCTGCATTGCTGAGAGATAATGCTGAAGTCAAGGTTGTCCTGTTAACCTCTTGTGATTTTGCGAGCCTATTACGGTAAGATGGTAGAGCAGGGACAGTTATTCTAGAGACGTTACTTCACTGTAAGTAGATCTGATTAATTTCCATTTACTAAGTCGTGTATCATGCCCATCTGTTGAGGAGTCTTTGGGCAGCCAGTAAAACTTTACCATTACATCGTTACATGGAGAGGCAGCTGTCATTTCACAGAATCACAGAATGTTGGGG
>NW_010311804.1:0-514 GCF_000700745.2 Antrostomus carolinensis
GTCCTAGTGACCTAGATCTGTCATTGGAAAAAATCAGAGAGGGTGGAGGAGGAGCTTCCTTGCCCGTTTCGGTAACGTGCGCATGCTGGCGCGGGCGAGGACAACCGGCACCCATTGGCCCTGCCACACGACGGCTGCGCCCGTCCCGGGTACTGCGGGATGACGATGGCGATGGCTGTGCCCTTCGCCTCCCGAAAATAAAGTTGGAGGAGAAAGGTGGCTGCCAGCAGCGTGGGGTCCTGAGGGATCCAGCCAAGATTTGGGATCCTTGACCCTGAGAAACCCGGGGAGCGGCAGCACCCAGAACAGGAAAGCGCAGTGATGGGGAGACGTTGGTCTCTGTCCCCATGGGTGGCAGCGGTTTAACCCCACAGCCCAGTGTGCTGGTAGCATCCCCTGCCCGTCCTGCCTGTCCCTCCTCTCTGTCATGTTTAACTTTGAACTTGACAGCAGCTATTTAAAGATCTACTAATGTCTAAATCGCTCCCGGTTTATGGGATGTGGTGAGCGGAGC
>NW_010311804.1:738-1110 GCF_000700745.2 Antrostomus carolinensis
TGGGTGGCCGTGGGAGAGCGTCATCGCCCGCCCGCCCGCTCGCCGCGATGTGGGTGAACTGCTCGGTACGATATCCAGCCTGGGGACACGCATCATGGGACAGGGAAAAAATGGCACCTTGCCAGTGGTCCAGGTGGCTGTGAAGCCACTGGCCATGTGGCCATAAGTGAAGGTGGCCAAAGGTCACCCTGGGGCAGCGGGAGAGTGGCTGAGCCACGTTCTGGCCCGAAGTTTCCAGGAAATCTCTGCTGATCAATTAAGAAACCTGTTCCCACCTCCAGCCTCACAGCCCGGTGCTGGTTCCTTATTTTCCTTACTGAGTCCATCCGTTGCCCGCCCAGCACTGGTGCCACCGGTGTCCCTGTGACCTGG
>NW_010311804.1:1148-1495 GCF_000700745.2 Antrostomus carolinensis
CCACCCCAACCCATTTGGGGTTACCCATGAGGTGCATGGGTGGGGATGCACCCCACATGGGTAACCGACGTTACACCCCCCGGGGTGCTGGGGAACGCTGGGGTTTTGCAGCCCAGGAGCCTGTTTAAAATCAAACCCAACAGCAGATGGAAAGGGGTGACCATTCCCTTTATTTACTTATTTATTCCTTCTCTGCCACCCCCACCCCACGGCCACCTTCCCAAAATACAATCACGGCTAATTGCTGTGGGGAAGTGCTGGGATCCAGAGCAGCGTGGGGGGAGGGGATTCTGCCCCTCTGCTCCGCTCTCCTGAGACCCCACCTGCAGTGCTGCCTCCAGTGCTGG
>NW_010311804.1:1916-2190 GCF_000700745.2 Antrostomus carolinensis
AGGGTTGTTGGGCCTGTATGAGCTTTAAGGTCCCTTCCAACCCAAACCAGTCTGGGATTCTATGAGCCGAGGTTGCTGCAGAGGACGAGGGAGCAGAGCCGGGTTTTTCCAATCAGCAATTCTGTGATTCTGTCCCTGTGGGTCCCTGTTCAGCCCAGATCCATCCTCCTTCCCCGGCTCTGGTTGCACTGGGGGGATGCTGAGCCCAGTGCAGGGCTGTGCCCACAGCCCAGTTTCACTGGAGGGAGAGGACAGTGGTGACGGAGCATCCGAG
>NW_010311806.1:0-247 GCF_000700745.2 Antrostomus carolinensis
TAGTGGAGGGGGAAATGAAGTTATATGAAATTGAAGTAGAAATCAGGGACATTAACGACAACGCCCCAAGCTTCCACGAAGCAGAAACGCAACTGAGAGTGAGCGAGACGACAGCCGCGGGGTCGCGGTTTCCCCTGGCCGAGGCTCACGACCCGGACTCGGGTGGGAATTCGCTGCAGAGGTACGAGCTGAGCGGCGACGATCACTTCTCGCTGGCCGTGCAGGCGGGGCCCCGCGGGGGCGGGGG
>NW_010311806.1:430-708 GCF_000700745.2 Antrostomus carolinensis
ATGCCCGTGGGCTCAGTCCTCGTCACACTCGCGGCGACGGATGCCGACGAGGGGCTGAACGGGGATGTGAAATATTCGTTGAAGAAAATGACAGCAAAAGCCTCTCAGTTTTTCCAGCTGGACTCTGAGACGGGAGCGATCACGCTGGTGCAAAGCCTGGACTTCGAGAAAGGTGACTCTTACGAACTGAATGTGCAGGCACATGATGGTGGGGGCTTTTTCGACACGACGAAAGTCGAAGTGACAGTGACAGACGTCAACGACACCGCACCCGAACT
>NW_010311807.1:0-209 GCF_000700745.2 Antrostomus carolinensis
GCTGGCCCGACCCCCACCACTGCAGCACCCCTGCCAGCAGCCCAGCTCTGCACATTGGCTCTGGGTGACCACACAGGACAAGATGCAGAGGAGCCCATCCCGAACGCCCAGGGGTGCCTGGCTCCTTCCTGCCATCCGCCACGTGCCGAAGCCCAGCAGCGAGGCACTCACCAGCTCCGTGTCCCCGCGCTCCCTGTGCCGTCCCTCGC
>NW_010311808.1:0-18369 GCF_000700745.2 Antrostomus carolinensis
CGGAGGGCCCGCCGCGGGGCAGCGCGGCCGCGGGGAGCCGTCTCGGTGAGGTGCCGAGGGTGTGAGCGCCTCTCCGAGGGCCCAGCGTCTTCTCTCTCGGCTTCATACGCCGTGCCCCCATTTCACAGGCTGTTAGATCTGGTGCTTTATTCTGCTGCGCTCTGCAAGCCCTGACAGTGGCTTTTCCTCTTCTTGCACTTAGGGGCGAGAAAAGCCTGTTGGGGATGAAGCTTCTCAAGGGTCGCTTATTTTGCTGGTTGAACAGGAGTCTTGGCTGTGAGCCTCGCTCTGTTCCACAGTTATGTGTCCTTGGTTTTGGTACTGCACCTCTGACGTACAGTCTGCGCCTCTTATTACCTTTTGTTCTCCCCATTCAGGTAGATGCAGTGAAGTGACACTCCTCATTGGCTTATAGAACATTTTCCTGAAAATTTATCTTTGTTCTTTAGGGTCACTAACATACATTTTTGCTTTCTTTGTGCTGGCTTTGATGTAACTGGCTTTGTTAGTGGGCAGTGCATGCACAGACAGTTGCTTATGGTGGTTTGCATATCATCCACTTGGTAATTTGAAGAGTTTCTGTTCATTTCCAGTTGTTTTGTGAAAATTCCTGTGATGCCTGAGACTGAACTTGTGTAGTAAGGATTCCCTTGGTCATGATGAAGCTGCAGTGATTTTTTTTTTATATATATTATTATTGTGTAGTAACTATTCAGGTGGTTTTTTAGCTTACTCAAAAACTTGTATCTTAAGAGACCTTGTCAGTATTTTATTTTCTTTCTTTAACTAACATATTCCAGTGTACCTTGTAGGAGGCTCTTGCACTGTGAATTACTCACATTCAAAGTTTAAGCTGTATTGGTTTCCCTCACTGTGTTTCACTCTTCTAGAACAGGCACTAGTTCAGACTTAAAATACGTGGCAGCGAGTAGACCCTGCAGGAATGTCAGAACCAGGCAGAATCCTGCTTGCATCAAAGCTGGAACCAGGTTGCTGTGTAAGCATGGTGTTGTCCTTAATCTTAAGTAGTCTTGAGAGTGAGGGTGTGTTTGTTCAAGGTGTGGTGTTCTAGAACAATAACGTTTCTCTAATCAGGGTAGCACCGCTGGATGTCTGCCCTGTGTTGTGTGAATTACTATTTCTATTTCTAGTCAGTCAAACTGTGTCTTTCCTTTGTTTTTTAATGTATTATTAAACGTTTCTGGTGTTTCTAAGGGATAACCTGATCTCAGTTTTGAAATCTGTAGTACTAGACAGATACAGACCACAGTTTCTTCTTGATAAGCTGAGTTGACTCTCTTCCTGCACTCCCAAAATTAAGTTGGGATGTATCACTGGAAGAACCTGCCTGTAGCACATTAATTGCTGAAGGTATGCAGCTGTGTCATTGTCTTCTTGTGGTGCCATGTAAGTCTCAACCACCTGCTGCCTTCTAAGGCTGCTGGTGTTCTCTCATGTCCAGGCTGGCAGAATGTTGAGAAAAATACCCTTTGTGTAGGTAAATGATACAGAAATGCACATGAGCCTCAGATTGTCGTTCAACACGAGGAAGCAACTGCCTTCGTTTATGGTTCACTTGATGCTGTTCCTTCTGCCCTGATAATGCAAACTACAAAATAGCTGCTCAGCTTTATTCTCCTCATTGAGATCTCTTAATGGATTTATATGTTCAGAGGTACAGTGCATCAGGCAGTGAGTAGTAGAATGAGATATTTTACTCTTTTTAGTACATGAATTAATCCTAGATTCTCCAAACGCCAATAGGTTTGTGGAAAAAAGGTGCTCTCTTGTTTGAGGTCTTCCTGGTGCTTTTTAGTGTAAAAGTTGGCATTTGGCGATTGTTGGCTTTAGCCTTTGTTGCAGTGTGTGTTTACTGGGACTGAATTTGTTAACCCTGAGCCAGTCCTCTTGTAATGGAAAGGCTGTTATTTATTTTGGGGTAAACATTAACTAGGGAAGGAAGGTGAAACATAAAAGAAATGAATGTTTTTGGTTTTGTTATAGAAAGTTAGTAAAGGTTCAAGGCAAGGCACTGGGGAGAGTTCCACTCCAGAAGAGCTGATTTGGTCAAGCAGTGTTTTATTTCAACTGAGAAACTGAAGGGAGGGTTAGAAACATTTTTCTGTATTAATAACCATGATTAACTGAAAACATCTGTAGTCCTATCTCATTGTGGTTTTGTGTTCTTTTTTCCTTACAGGTTAAAGTTTCATTTGACCTGGACAACATTCAGATCAAATACATTGATGAGGATAATGATGAGGTAAAATACTCCCCACCCTCCCAGCAGGTCTACTAGAATATGACTGATGTGAACCTTTCTGCCTCTTGGTAACTTGTAGTGAGTCCTTCAGGCGTGTCTGTTCTGTGGATCAGAGGTGATAAGAAGACAGCTATTGGTCTTGTGCTTTCATTTTTAATGTAGTATGCTTCTTTCAAAAAATTTTTGTTTTAGAAGCTCTACTGCCTTTGCTTTTCCCACCCCACAGAAACAGGCAGTGGTTCTGTGTGCTCTGAGGGAGGGAGGCTTCTGTTGAGAGACTTTTTTATTGTTTATTTTATCAGTGCAAGGTAGTTGTCACTATTTGTGTTTACAGCCACAGTAAAATCCTGTCTCTTCAATCTACGCTCGTCCCTTCGAAAAATGTAGGTCCCTTGTCATTAGCACATGTTTGCTTCAGTGATCGTGGTGTACTCAAATCCTCTGCTTGTTTTATACAAATGCTATAATCTCAAAGCAGATTACTGACTCAGAAAACAAATTGGTTCCTTCTAGTTGTCCTTGTTGAGTAACTTCCTGCTTGGCATAACCTCACCCTCTCATATTCCTTCTGTTTATCTAGAGATTTAGAGTAGAATGTAGCTCTCAAATGGGAATATAACTTCTGCAGACTCTGTGTTCCACTACTTGGTTTGTAGCTCTACTAAATTTCAGAGATGGGGATCTTTGGTTTTTATTTTTCTTTCAAGGGAAAATGTCAGGATGCTTTCAGCAACATTTCAGGGAAAGATTCTCCCCTTATTTTCCAGCCTGTGTGCATTTAAATATATAGATGCATCTGTTAAAGATATTTTTCAAATACTAATAGAGTGAACATTGTTCAGAATCGTGCAGTGCTGTAGTAATTAAATAGCTCCTTGTATTAGTAACTTCTATGTGCAAAACTGACAGACGAGCCCCTGCAGAAGATGGGCTTGGCTTGTATCTAAATCAAAAGAACAGTGAAGTGTTTCATGTTGGGCATTAAAAGCAGCTGGGTCCAACCTCTGTGTGCTTGTAAAGTGAACCTGGTGCCAGCTTTCTTCCAGCAGATGAGACCACACTTGTTCTGGGTGCTAGTAGATGCCAGAGACCTTGCTGGTTGTGCAAATCTAATAAAGAACATGGTCTACTGCAGAACAACAACATTGATTAATGATTAAACATGGCAGCAATACCAAATATCTGAAGGGGTGGTATTTTAGAAACTGCATAAAAGTACGTTTATTCTGCAAGTCTGTTTATTTCAAGAGAATCACAAAAATATATTGGTGGCTTTTACTCACTGTTATTTCTCTCTGCAGGTCTCTGTGAACAGCAAAGGTGAGCTGCTGCTTTACTGAAGTGAAATCAATAAAGAGACCCCAAGTGTTGTTCATGTTTTTGGAGAAGCAGCTGAGGATGCTTTTTGATTTTTGGGGTTTTATGTATGGTTCGGCATCAAATTCTTCCCAAAGGAAGGAGGTTTTGATGTGTAGTTACAAATTGGAAAAGACTAAATTAATGGAATGTTAAGTCTCTAGGCTGTGAGAACGTGTTTGCTTGTTGCCATGTATACAACTTCTTCCTTCAGTAGCACTGTTCTAAAAGAATTTACAGAAGGTATGGGAGGCACTTCTTGATGTAGGAGTCCCTGAATATTATGTGATAAACTTACATCTGTTGTTTGAGACAGGGAAAATTCACATTTCTTTCCCTTTTTCTTTAGAGGAATATGAAGAAGCTCTGAAGGTAAATGTTCCTTTGAATTTTTTTCAATCTATTCATCCTTCTCCAATTAAAATTGGTGTAGCTTGAGGAAAAAACAGCATTACCTGGCCTGTGGAAATGAGAACAGCTCAGTTTTCTAGCTTTAGACACTAGCTTCAATGTTTTGTTAAGGGTTTTTTTTTGTTTGTTTGTTTTTTTCCCCAGACTAATTTTGATTTGTATAAATCAGTTGAACAGGTAGTTGTGGTTCAGGGCCCTGAGCAGCCAGTTCATTGACTGAATGACTGGCTTTCTCCAACACTTGAACAGTAGTCCCGTGTTCGGAGATACTGTGCTTTAACGGGACCCATTGAAAAATCTTGCCACGTAGACTCTAATGTTGTACTCTCTGGCAATAAAACATTAATTGTTGTCAGTGCTTAGTTACTTTATAAGCAGTTTTACTTGGACAACATAAGAATAGTATTCCTTTAAATTTCAGTTGTACGATAAGAATGCTTTCAGAAGTTTTTGTTCATGATCTGAATTTAAAATATGATAGTAATTTGAAAATAATCACAAATTAAAATTCACTGTAAATTCCTGGACAGAATCTGCATTGTTTACAGTCTCATATGAACAGCTTTATTGTATATTGAAAAATTCCTGCAGAATATCTGTGTAATTAACCTTTTGTTTATAATAAACTTTTTAATAAGCATATTAGTAACCCTTAAGAAAGGCAGAATAGACCATCAGCTGACTGCCTTGACTTTTCACTCACATTGTTCTTTTTGTTAGTCTTTACCCAGCCTCTCTAGTGTAGTGCTGCATTTTTACAGGATTTTGTATGTTGGTTGTAAGTGTATGTATGTCCTGTTTATTTAGATTGCAGTTAAACAAGGAAATCAGCTTCAGATGAATGTGTATGAAGGAAACACTTCTCTGAAAGAAACTTTGTATTCTGGTTCTTTGCAACTACACGAAAAAACTGTGATGGAAAAGTTGGCACTTAAAAATGAGAAGAAGCCTCTTTCGCACTGTTCTGTGCTAACTCAGGGGTTAGAGGAAGACTTAAAAAATGAAAAGGAGCTGACAATTCAGGTAGGATGCAGAGCTGGATTATATATTCATTAAAACAAATAATTCATAAGTGTAATTCACTTTATAGTCTGATCATCATCTTTACCTGTACAGAAAAACTGAGGTCAGAAGTAGGTCTTCATTGTTAGCTACTTGCACCCAGGGAAGCTTGCAAGATTGTTTTAATGTCTTCAAGAGAATATTTTGTTGCTGCACTTAGAAATTCTTTCATGTTGACCATTCTAAGTATTTTGATAAACAAAGGAGTTGGTCTCCTGAAGCCCTGATTGCCATCTAGTAACTTCTGGTTGACTTGATTTCTTTGGCTGTGGTGTGTAATTGCACTCAAATGCTAATAAGGCAGAAATCATCCAGTAAAATGACAGTGGCTTCCTTGTGTTTCTTTTCTACTGTTTTCCAAAGAACTTGAGATTGTTTTTTTGTAAGGATGTTTGAGAGGAGAGCCATTTGAAAGTGGTTAACTTGCTGTATTGAGGTTTTTCTGCAGCTTTGCATACTTAGTTTGACTTATTTTTGTGATGTGGATTGTTTTTTGTTTGTTTGTTTTTTCTCCCAGCAAAAGTTAAATCACACTAGAACAGGAAGAAAAAATGAAAATCCTCCAGAATGGTTTATTAGCTACTTGGAAACAGTAAGTGTGTTTTCTTCTGGATTTTAGTATTCTTAAAGGAACACATAAGAGGCTGTGGCTGGAAAAGGTACCTGTGATCCCTGACTGTACACTTGATCACACTTGCTCTCAGTACTTGTGACCAGCATCTTAAAGGGCACATCTAATTAGGCATCTAATCACTTTGCTTTTGTGGTGATAAATGGAAACTAGATACACAATAGTATGTGTATTTATCTTTAAGCTCTTTTTTTTTTTTTCCCCCTAGCATCTCCCTTCTTTGCCACCTCTTCATACAAACTGAAGATAGGGGAACTAAATGGTGGTATTTAAAATGTCTCTGGTGGACAAAATCTGGACTTAATGATAGAGGCTCCAGAGGGGTTTGAGAGTTGTGTTAGTTGTCTCAGAGATCAGATTCCTTCACTTTGTGCAAGGTTATGGAAGAACTTCAGTGTTGTAAACATTACTATATGATTTTTTTGCCTTTTTAAAACTTATGCCCTGATATTTTCTAAAATACAAATCCTCTTTGATGAATGTGATACTTGTTTAATTTCATCTGGAATGTGCTGGGGAATGGGAAGTGGATTCTGAGCTGCTTTATGACTTATGGATTGGGAGACTTAGGACAGTGTAATCCAGCTTTTCAAGCTGCATGGGTAGGTCTCATCCATGTGTACTTTAAACTTTTTCCCAGTTCAGGGAACAAGTAGTTAAGGAAACTGTTGAGAAACTGGAACAGAAGCTATATGAGAAGTTTGCTCATCGCAGTCAGCCTCCGGATTTTTCTGAGAGCTCTACTACAGCAGCACCTCCAACTTCAGAGACCCAGTCAGGGAACGGCGACCAGTGTGACTGGCTGATCTCCTGCTGCAACTGCCAGGCTCGAATTCTTGGAGTTCGCTACCAGTGCAGGTAGAACATGATCAGAGATGGGACTGTGGGAAACCCAACATGTAGATCATGTGAATGTGTCTGAGAAGCTATGGTGGTGTTGTAGACTTCCAGATTTCTAATCTGCAGCATGCTGTACACTTCAGAACCTCTAGTATGTGTCTCACAAACAGCTTATGTTCTCTGCTGTGGTGATTAGACCTTATCTGCATAAGAGCAAGATTAATACTATTTTGAGAAAAGATGATGGTTAAAACAAAGTGAGGACTTCATAACACTTGATATATTCTCCAATACTCTTCACCTTTTTTGCATATAACATGCAGTAATTGGAAAGGAAAATGTTTCATGCAGTTCAGTTAGCTAAGCAAAAAAGCAAAACTTATAACCACCAATCTGTAATGGTCCGTTATTTAGTTCTGACAGTCAATGAGACTAAAGCAGGTCATGCTTTTTTATGATCTCGCTGTTGGCAGTTTAATAATATGAAGTAGGTTTTCATGAGTGTCCTAAGTGAGGTATCAGAAGTGAGGTTTTTATTTACATGAGGCAGTTGCTGTAAAGGTAAGTATTTTAGCACTCGACAGCAGCAGCAGTGAATGGAATGCCAACAAGAGGTTTTCTATGGATGTTTATTTTTCTTGCTGGCAGGAGCTGACAGTCTTTTTTACCAGTCCTGTTCCTGCAGTAGCAATCTGCTTCCCTGAGAGCTTCAGTTGATTTCTCCTCTATATGATGCTGTTTCTGGCATTGGATTTCAGTGTAATGTTTTATCCTTTACAGCAACAGTTATGTTAGTCACTTGTGCAAATGGAAGCATCATTTTTTTCAACATGTATTCAAGCATTGTTGCAGTTTTGCCAAGAAAAAAGATGCTGATGTAGATATCCTAGATGGCTCCAAATATTGATGTATAAGTGAGATCCAGCTTCTCTTTCACTCGGGCACTGCTTACAATGGTGGTATGATACAGAGTTGGTTCTCTGCAGAAATATAAAGATTAATTATCCTTCAGTGTCTTTCTAGTGCATTGATTCTTTGTCTGCCTCTTGGTAACCTTCTACCTTTCCTACTTTGCAGTCTTTGTCCAGCCTACAATATCTGTGAACAGTGTGAAGCAGGAGCATATGCACATGATCCTAATCATGTCTTACTAAAGCTGCGAAGACCTGTATTATGTATTGCTGAGAATTACAGCCTTGCAGAGTTTTCACCTCGGCTGCCTGCTAGTCTGGAGCAAGTTAGGTAAATCTGACAAGATTATCGTGATAGTGAAGTGGAAACAGCTGCAGTGGGGTTGATGTTCAGCCTTTATTTTAGATTTAGAGTTAACCAGAAATGGAAGTAGTATTCAAACTTAAATGTGAGTAGCTGAAAATAGATATATACTTATAAATGGCCTGAGTCATGAATCTTACAGAATTTTTAATAACAAAATAGACAGAATTTTGTGTCATAGGTGGGTATCAAACTTTGGAAGCTTGCCTCTTCTTTGAGCATACTCTAACCTGCCTTTAAGCTTGCTCTTTCACTGGGATCATTCAAAATACCATCACAAGCAACTGTGAAGATGTTCTTTTAAAATAATCTAGTATCCATACTAGAAGCGTGAGACACTTCCTGAAGTGTTCCCTTTGAGACTAAGACTGTGTTGGATAAAGCTAAATTGTAATCAGTTTAATGTGTTGTAACAAGGTGGCTTATTCCCTCTGCAGGCTCCAGAAACAGATGGACAAAAGATTTCTGAAGGCAGAAAAGCAAAGATTAAGAGCAGAGAAGAAACAGCGAAAGGCAGAGGTCCGAGAGCTCAAAAAGCAGCTAAAATTGCACAGGAAAATTCATCTGTGGAATTCCGTCCATGTATTGGAAACGAGTGTCTCACCTGCTCTGAAATCTGAGAGCCTCCAACATAATACCTTCTTGTAAGAGATGTTGTTGGTGGAGTATTTCTTGGTTGTGCTCTCTGTCCTTTTGTGATGAGGCCAAGTTAAAGTAGCAGGAGGAAGGTTACAAAATCACTCATTTAAAGAACCATTTGTCACTGCGTGTTCTGAGAATTTTGTCTAAATGGAGTTTGCAGTGTGGAGTGTTTTTATTGTTTTTACTTGGGAGGAGAGTAGGAGAAGGAAAAAAGCCACTGATGGTTATTACCAGAAATTTATAGATTTATACAGATTTAGGAGGAAGGGGCACGCCTAGGATTACGTATATATGCACACGTGCGCATGCAGCGTAAATTAATGTCACTGCCAGTTTTTAAGAAAAGTCATTATCTTCCTGCTATGTTAAGTGTTTCTGCATGAAGTCAAGTACATTGTGTGTGCTTATGTTCAGTGCTCTTTTTTCTGATTCCTTTTTTATGTGATCTTAGGCTGAGGCTCACTAGACAGGAGCCTTTGCAGGCAGCCGCTTTGTATTTTCTGTTCCCTTTGGTTTTACAAATGTACAAGTTTTGATGGTTTTTTGTTGTATTTTTTTTTTGTTTGTTTGTTTATTTCCTCCTCCCCAATCTCAGGAGTCCCAGTCAACCCTTCCAAGCAATTGTCCCAACACTAAGTGCAGCATTTGTGGATGAGAATTTGCCAGATGGGACTCACTTGAAACCAGGAACAAAGTTTATCAAACACTGGCGAATGAAGAATACTGGCAATGTGGAATGGAGCTCAGACACAAAGGTATCTTTCCTTTGCTGTTACTTTTGCACGCTAAAATGATCCTGGAAGATAATATTTGTATGCATTAGGAACCTGAATTCTCTGTCAGAACCCATTTAGGATTTCATTTGACCTGTTAATTCACAAGCTGGGAATTCTGGGGCAATAAGCTGTCCCGGTACTCTTACAACTGCAGACTGTAGGAGGAAAGCAATCAAAATTAATGTCACTGAACATGTCTCCGAGTGCTGCTAAAATGTCACAGTTCAACCTTGGTTACAACTGGTGTGTTGCTTTACAAACTTCAAAAAGCCTTTCTTCAGTGAGTGGCTGAGTTCATGTTGAAAGACAGGGATATTTTTTTACTTTGTGGTGGTAGTGACTAATGTGAGAATGTTTACTAGCAGCCTCTCTTCTCCATGCCTGCTATCTACAAGGCCTTTCAGCAGAGAAACTTTTAAGTGCTCTTTACTCTGCCCACAGTTTGCAGAGGAGCTTGTGAAGTTAACTTTAGCTTTTTCTGTTGTATATTTCAGCTGAAACTTATGTGGGGAAATTTGACCTTGGCATCTTCTGAAAAAAAAGATGTGTTAGTGCCATCCCTTCCATCTGGACAAGTAGGAACTGTTTCAGTTGAGTTTGTAGCTCCTAATATAGAAGGAACTTACACCTCTCACTGGAGACTGTCGCACAGAGGGGAACAGTTTGGGCCCAGGATCTGGTGCAGTATTGTTGTGGATCCCTCCCCAGCTACTGACTATCTAGAAAGCAATTGGAAGGATTCCGACTCCTGTCAGAAGGATAAAGCTTCCAGCACCAAACAGGCAAGTAACTCATACGGTATTTGGGGCAGTTCTGAATTGCCTAGTAGAAGGAACAATAAATATTGTTTGGTGCAATGGCGTAGTGTCCCTGACTATACTGATTTCCAGGAGATACTTTTAGTTGTTTGCTTCTAATTTTTGTTTTTAATAGAAAAAAACCACAACTTTTTATTGCATTTGTAAGTTCTAAAATGGTTATTCCTTTTGACAGGCATGGCATTAGTTTTCAGTCCGTTACAGCTGTTGTCTAGTTCTTTGAACTGAAACACTACAGAATTTCTCTTTGTTAGATCTTGTCCTTTTGGCTCTAAAATGGGTTGAATTAAATATCTTTTCAAGTTAATTGTGTTCTTATACGCAATATTTGGGCTTTATATTTCATGTAAATATTTTATTTGCTGTCTGCCATAGGGGCTTCTGGAACATTCTTTTTTTTTTGCTTTTGCAGGATGCTTCCTTAAAGACAGAAGCAGGTGCTCAGCTGATGAGTGAAGTAATGGAGCAGGCTGAAATACCTCTGCCAGCTATTCCTTTAAAGATCAAAAATCTGCCAAGTGAGAGAGAATTTTATATCCCGTCTGTTGATCTCCTCACTGCACAGGTAAAGTGCCAGAATTCAGGCAAAGATAAAACAGTCTTGGATTTGATATCTGGGGACATAGACATCCATAAGAATAAAAAGCTGCTGAGCAATAAAATAAGCACTCTATTTCCAGGAAGAGTGTATTCATTTTATATAGCAGAACAATTTTCTTGAATCAGCATTGAGGACTGTACAGCAGGTGTGTGCAGGGCAGCCTAAGAGTCTCAATAAAGAGTCGCAGGGTTAGGTCTTTCTCTGGCCCTTAACAAGGGAGTGCTGATCTCTGTCTGAGATCATGCCAAGTAACTCACAAAATGGAGCAGACTTACTTGTGAGTTACTGGGATCTGGGGCTGGGGAGTACAGCATAAGACTCCATTTCAGGGATTGATGAAAACTGTGTGGTGTTTCTTTCTGTAGGATTTGCTGTCCTTTGAGCTGTTGGACATCAATATTGTGCAGGAATTGGAGCGAGTGCCACACAATACTCCTGTTGGTAAGGTTCTTCTCGTGTTCTGTGTGCTATCTCGAGCATTCTGAGTTAACTGCTTACCCAATGAGAAGCTGAACTTACTTGTGCAAGAGGTTTATTTGCTCTTCAGGCTAGAGTGTCTTCCCAGCTCTCCTGTCTTTTAATTCTTTCTGCAGTCTTAGAGGAGATATTTGATAGTGCTTTGTATCCTTTGTATTTTTCAGTCTTGGCTTCTTTCAGCTTCACATCCCCAAGACTCTTAAGATTCCAGACACTGAAGAGGGCTGCCATTTTCTTTGCTCAGCCAGTGCTAGTGTAATGCAATGCTAGTTGTTTATTTCACCAAATTATCTTGTAAGATAACTGGGTTTCTTCAGTCGTGGAAGAGTGTCCCTTAAAAAGGGATAACTTCTGAAAAGGCTGCCTCCTGGAGGAAGGAAGGTTCCTACTGCTTTAATGCCAATTCTCTTTGCTGCCTTTGTTTTTCAGACATGACTCCATGCATGTCCCCTTTGCCACATGATAGCCCCTTGCTGGAGAAGCCTGGCTTAGGTCAGATAGAGGAGGAGAATGAGGCGGGTGGATTTAAACCAGTCCCTGGTAAGCAGTAGTCCTGGGGAGCTTGAGGGTGAGGGGAGGAGGATATTGCCACTTCTGTGTGGTCAGCAGTCTGGGTAGCTAAAAAGAATTCTAACTCCTGTTGTTTCCTTCTTTGGAAAAACGAACGGTTGTTTTACTCATAAACCTGTAGTCTGATGCTACTCTCTGTTTGTAGAAGTTGGTGCATGATCTATATAAAGTAAGAAATACAAATGCTTTTCTTGATTTGTCCTGCTACTGAAGTTGTTGGGAGAGTTAACAATTTGCCCTTTATAGGCTAGATTGTACATAAGCACTCCCAGGTGTGGCCCCCATACTTCTCAATCACTTTCACATTCAACTTGAACTAAATTCCGTAATCTTACAATTTTTATAACACGTAGAGTCAATATTAGGCTTGCTAGCCTAAAAAATTCTTCTTACACTTATATTTCTTTGTGGTGGTGTTAAAATAATCTGTTATGTTTCCCTTTTAAAGGAGTGATGGAAACCTGCTTTCCTGCAGATAGTTGCATGGTAAAAGTGAAAGCTGAACATCCATTGAACCAGGAGGAAGGGGAAGAAGATATGAGTGGGACTCAGTTTGTCTGTGAAACTGTAATTCGCTCTCTGACCTTGGATGCTGCACCTGACCATAAACCCCCACAAAAAAAGAAAATCCTCCAGAGTAAGTACTATCCTGGGCTATTGGCTGTGGCTTTACTTTCTTGTGGTCAGACATTGGCCACAAATCGCCCTGTACTGCAGGTGGTGATATCACTTTGTTTCTCCTGGTTCTTTTGTTAGACTCTTTGCAAACATTGCAAGACACCTTCGGCTGCAATATGATAAATGAAGAATCGCCTAGGATAAAAACTAATTCCACTTCCAAAAAGGAAGCAAAGATCCATCAGTCAGAGGCAATGACAGAAAATTACTGTGGTAAGTAAAGCAGATTTGAATTTAAGAAAAAGCTGTAATAAGGGCTACAAAAAAAAAAAAATCAGATGTAAAAAGATCTAACACTGTTCTAGGAAATTGATCCTCGTTAGATCAAGAGAATCATTATTACATCAGGAAATTGGTGTCATTACTCTGAACGAGCAGCTCGTGTAATAGCTGCTTGGCGTAAAGGTTTCAATGGGGTACTCACATAAGTGGTCATATATTAAGCATGACTGGTGCTTCCATGTTTTGTATGTGTAGCTTGAAGTCAGTGTTTTGAACTTTCTGATGGATGTAATTTAGGAGCTGAAAACTACTGTTTAAATTCTCATTGTAGCTCTTATTCCTGCTTTTGTTATAAGCGTTAATATCAGCAGTACCTCTGCATAGGCTTGACGGTAAGATCTGTTACCCTTTCACACTGCAAGTCAAGTTGTTTCTGGATATTTGCCTTTTATATCTGGGACAATACTGTCTTTGCTGTTACACATACAAAATGGACAACTGTTAGTGCTTAACTTTTTTTTCTTTTTTTCCCCCACCCCCTCCTCCCTGTTAGGGGACCTTCCAGTGTCTGATGAGAAAGGAAACCCCTGTAGTGATACCGGCAACTCTGATGAAGAGGAAGATGATGATAAAGATGATGTTCAAAGTCAAGGTTCCTCTGCTTCATCGGAGGATTATATCATTATTCTCCCTGAGTGCTTTGACACCAGTCGTCCTTTAGGAGAGTCTATGTATAGTTCGGCTCTTTCTCAGCCCAGTTTGGAAAAGACAGGAGAACCTGAAACAGGAGCAGAGAATCCAGAAGAGGGAAGCCAGCCAGAGATCCACAGTGTCAGTGATATTTTGACAACTTCACAAACACTGGCTGTAGTACCACTAACACCAGAGACTGCGGACACCTTACCCCAGACACAAAGGTGTGCTTCTTGGACAAGAACAAAATGGTTATGTTAGTGTTGCTGTAGAGTCTGCAGGGTGTTGTGCTTAAGTTCATGTCCACACAGACTGTTACAACAAAAGTGTTGTCACATACTGGAGTAAATGTCCTAAAACCTGCAACTTTCTATAAAGCCTGTACTCACTGAATAGGTGAGTGTGAGAGAGGGGAAAAAAGGGAGTGTGTGAAGCTTTTTCTTTTGTCTGTTGACTTTGACTTGCCTACATGTTTAATAGAATGTAGAATAAAAGTAGTAAAAGTAATTTTTTTGTCTTATGTTCTCAGGAATGTTGCATCTCTTCAGAATCCTGTCTTCCAAGAACCAAACGTAGCAGCTTCAGAGAATATCTCTTCCACTCCTCATAATCAAATAAGAGAAGGTATTGACAGTACTTAATGAAGGGTGCATCCACAGTTGTTACTGCCTGTTCTTTATTCCTGATACTGGATTTGATGTCTTACTGTTCTTGAGGAGAGCAGAAATCTACCAAGTAATGATTGTTTTTTCTTCGGGTGTTGAAATTTTGCTATATAGAATATTTGAATAAAGAAATAATCAGCTTTGTGGGTCACCTAAGAGCATCTATTAATTAGAAATGGTAGGAGGGTACTCAAAAGTATTTGTAGACAACTGGAAAATTACCTTGCTGTGGAATTAATAAGCTATGTGTGTATTAAAGCTGTTGTTGCAGTCACTGGGCGCTCTGACAGCAGTTCATGTCATGTTAAATTAAACACTCACTGATTAATCAGCCAAATCACTTGTGAAGATCTTTTGATTGTTTTGACTGCAGTGAGAATCCTGTATACCTAGTTTGTGTCTGGATAACTAAACTTGAAAGTATTAACTTTGGACTGAATCCCACTGCTTTCCATTTATGTACATGTTGCATCTCTTCGGCTTCTCATTAACTGAACATGTTGCTAGGATATTTTTTTTTCTTCCTGTTCCAGACCCCAGTGGTGAAGATAATGTTGGACCAGCATCTTCTGGATCTCTAACTAGTAAACAGAAGTGCTCAGAATACCCAAGGTAATGAAGCTGAAGCTGTGACATCACAAATACTGTTTTAAACTAAGAACTGCTAAAATAGGCACCTAGGAAAAAGCACTGGCCTACTGATTCCAGGTAGTCAGTATTTTGGTAGAAAGGCCTCCCTTCCTGAAGGAAACAGGCTGAGTTGTATAACCCTGTGTTTTCATAAGATCTGGGTTTCTACTTAAACACAAATACAGAGGATGCAGAATTGCCAAGCAAAAGTGTATGAAGAGCTCAAGCTGAATCCTAAAATTTTGTTTGTTTGTTTGTTTTCCTGGAAAATTTCAGGATTCTTAAAATAGGGATTTTTTAAAAGTTAGCTATGAAGTTAAGCATCTTAATGTACTGAGACTAGAGGAATAGGACATAACATTGAGCAGAATATTAAGTGACTTAAGAATTGATGGAAAATGAATGGAATTTACTCTGACCTGAGTGGCTCTGTTACAGAGCACAGCTTTCAAGTATAGACGTTCTCTTCTGGGTGAGAATACTTAATTCTTTATGGCAGTGTTATGGAGAGCAAACTAATGTACTTCAGCATAAAACCACAATTTACTAGAAGGTATCAAGAAAGAAGGAATGAGCTGCCTGGGTAGCTCAGTGCCCAAACAGCAATGACTCTGTTGGATCGTAGATTGTTCTCTTCAAGAAGAACTAAATCTCAGTTGGCACATCCACAGGGAGAGATTTGCATTTCATGTGAAACAAACACTTGGCTTTACTGACTCTAAGGTAATGCCTGACTTCTCTGCAGATACACTCAAGGAAGCAGCATTGCAGGAGAACTAGTTAAAGGAGCTCTGTCAGTGGCTGCTTCTGCCTACAAAGCATTATTTGCTGGACCACCCATTATAGAACAGGTAAATGTCTTTCCTGTATGCTATGTGAGTTTCATGGAATGCCAGCCTTAAAATTATATAGGTCTGTGTTTTATAAATGTATCAATATTCTATATAGGACTTCATGCAACAGTAAAATGTTAAGCTTGATGGCATCCATTTGAAGTATGCTGCTCCACCAGCAGATAGGGAAATCCATACTATGGGGATAGAAGCATGTCTCTTACAGGATCATGTAAGAGTAGTAATTCACCTTTGCAAGTGAACAGTGAAAGTGAATATAAACACCTTAATTGTGGACAAAAGGGTCTCTGTGCTGTAATTATATTCCACTATAATGCAGGACCACTGCTTCAAATGGTAAAAATAAATTATCTTGTTATAGCTTCTCTTACTATTTTTTTTCAGCAGCCTGCTGCTACAGAAGAGCACACTGCCACTCTGCTATCCAGTCTGTGTGAGATGGGATTCTGTGACAGGCAGTTAAACTTGAGACTGCTGAAGAAACACAACAATAATATGGTGCAAGTGGTAACTGAATTGCTTCAGATCAGTAACAGTGACTGGTATAGCAGTAGGTGCTGAACTTTCCTGGTGGAGGGAGGAATTGTCTTCATTGAGTAAACTCTCATGAAACACTGCAGCAGTAGCAGGGTGTTCCTCAGCTGCTTTCTGTTTGGAGGTGTGACTAAAACTTTGGCTTTTCTTTGAACTTTTGACTTTTTTTTTTTTCCTCATGGAAATGTCAAACAGTGCTTGTCACAGCATCGTATGAATTGGAGACCAGAATTTCAACTGTTATTTGGACCTTACAGTCAAATGAGTAGGCTTTGAGTCTCTCTTTCACATTGAATCCTTTCATCAGGGAATCCTGTAGAATTACTTTAACCTCCCACCCAGATGAGAACTTCCCCTTTTATTCTGTGCAAGATTTTTATTTTTAAGGCAGCCAGAAACTTGTTTTGCTGACTTTTAACAAGCTTTGGAATAGGAGCCAATGTAAAATACTGCTGTAAAATGTAGCCTTGCCTAATTTACAAGAGATGCCCATAACTGGCAAGTTGTTTCTTCTGATATGATTAGTAATTGATTTGTCCAATGCACGATACTAATGTAACAGACTTAAACTTTACAACTGATCCTTAGAAGGAAAAGGTTGCTCCTACACGAAAGCCATCTTGAACCAGCAAACAACTTTTGTAAAGTCTGAAAGTGTAACCACTGTTAAACTGATGAGTACCAGGAAAATCATTGTCTCTTGTAGCAGAATGACATGGGAGAGTGAATTTACCAGCAGCAGTTGAACCATCTGTAGTAATGATAGTGCAAAACATGTGTAACGGGAGAATACAGCCTAGACAAACTGGTTTGTTAAAAATGGAGCGTAAGGCTGGGAAAGGCACTTCTGAGAATCGTTACAGGCTCTTGGTAAAAACGTTAAAAGTTTGACCACTGTCTTTTTTCAGTATAGTGCAAACCTCTTAGTCTGTTAATACCACATAGAACAGAAGAATGGGTGGAAACCTAGACGTGAATTGGAGTACGAGTTCTGGTAATGTTTAGGAATGGGAAGAGTGCTTGAGGTAGGGTTTGTGTGACTTACATTATAGTTTGAAAAAGGCACTCACTTAAGCAGTTTCAGGTGTACAGTCTTCGTGATGGTTCTAGCTGCTCCCATGCTTCTATAGACACGTCTGTAAGATTCCTTTTTCTCACAGTATTTTGCTTTAGATGCCCATATGTAATTTGGAAATCTAAGAATTGCTTTCTAAATGTGCTGAGAGAGATTTGATTCTGAAGAATCATGAGAAATGAGCAACATACCCTGCTGTGCAGTGGTGTATCCATAGGTAACTTTTGAGAGTCCAGGCCTCTGAACGTGCAGCAGTGTTGGCTACATTCTTGCTTGGAAGCAAACTTTTTTCCTTGCTGCATTGATCCTACAATATTACTGCTGCTTCAAACTAAGGTGTTCCTGTTGTGTCACAGTGTAGCTGAAGCAGTATCAGTATTGTAACTGACAAGGTGATCAGTAGTAGTGATTTTTTTAAAAGACATAATATCCTTAGAGATAAGATACCATTAAAGTAATTGAAGAAAAAAATGTATTGTACCACTTTTGTTTTAAACCTATTTTTATAGATTGTGGAAGATATACTCTTAAATGTTTATTTTGAAATACAGTAGAACTATTTTGCAGTGTTTCCCATCTCTCTGTATACCAGTACAACAGTCTGCTGTGGACCAGATAAAGATCTTTCTGTTGCTTGAAACTACTGTTTTTTTCCCCTACCTTAACTTATGCGTCCTGTTTTGAGTACCTTTTGGCTTACGCCTACTCTAGAAAGAGGAGGAGGAAAGGATGTGGATGAAGTGCAGTAGCTGGTGAAATTCCAGCTGGTGAAATGTGTGTACCTTCATACTGGGAATGTTAATTAAGACAACACTAAAGCCTTGAGGAGGAACACTTCATTGCAGATTGAAAGGTGAAGTGTGAAGTGCTGTTTTCTTCAGGTTACTTTTCACTAGGGTTTAGACGATGTGTGATGCTCAGGCTTAAGCTGTATTTCTGTTGGCTTTGTATATTTTGTTACTGGATGCATGGTGTAATTTATAATCTATCCCACAGTGCAGATGTGCCTGCTGTGTCTTATTTAGGGTGAGACCTTTGCGGGCGGCTGTGGGGAGGGGCCGGAAGGGCAGGGCCACCTTTTCCTCTGTCCTCACAATAAAACTCTCTCTCCCCGTGCGGGCCCTTGGCCAGCGGCGGGTCCCCTCTCCCCCTGCCCGTTCGCTGCCGTCCCCAGCGGCGTGAGGGCCGCGGCCGCTTCCGCCGGGGGCACGTGCCCTCTGCCTGCGCGGTTCCGCCCCGCGGTGCTTTCGGTTCCGCTTCACTGGGCGCCCGGTGAGCGGGGGGTGCCCGGGGGGC